>NW_021632104.1:0-28930 GCF_004799145.2 Neltuma alba | reverse complement strand
AGGATAGTGAAATACTCAGAGGTGTTCTGAGGACTGGATGTAGGTCAAGTGGTTAAGACCGAACCAGTATAAATCCTGTGTCTTCCCCTCTACGGTGAAATCCCTCTTAACTCTAACTCTCTGTTTCCGATATTGTCTCATTATTTAATTTCGCAATAATTTTTAAACTCACCCAATTCACCCCCCTCTTGGGTGAGATTGCTTCTAACAAAACGTTTTCTCAAGATAATCTAGATCAACCTAAGGCCTGGAGACATAACAAAAACCATCCTCTAGAACAAGTCATTGGTGAAGGCAACGAAGGGGTCAAAACCCAGAGACAAGTGTTCAATAAAGTGTGTTTCTCTGCATTTATCTCAAACATTGAACCAACCAGTGTTGACAAAGCTCTATCTGATGAATTCTGGATAACAAGAATACAGGAAGAGCTGAACCAATTTAAGAGGAATCAAGTTTGGGACTTGGTGTCCCGACCTAATGACCATCCGTCATAGGCACCGAATGGGTATTCAAGAATAAGCTCAATGAATCTATGCAAATCATCAAAAATAAAGCCAGATTAGTGGCAAAAGGCTATGATCAGGAAGAAGGTATTAATTATGAGGAAACATACACTCCAGTAGCTAGATTGGAAGCCATATGATTACTCTTAGCCTTTACTTGTATAAAGGATTTTAAAATGTATCAAATGGATGTTAAAAGTGCCTTTTTAAATGGTTAATTATGGAAGAAGTTTTTATTAAACAACTCCTGGTTTTAAAGACCCAAATCTTCCTGATCATGTTTACAAATTGAAAAAGGCTTTATATGGTTTGAAACAAACGCCTAGAGCTTGGTATGAATGGCTTAGCACTTTTCTAATAGAAAAAAGTTTTGAAAGAGGCAAAGTTGATGCAACACTCTTTATCAAAAGAAACAAGAAAGAATTGTTAATTGTTCAAATTTATGTAGATGATATTATATCTGGTGCTACTAATAAAGATCTTTGCCAAGAGTTTGTTAAGTTAATACAGGGCGAATTCGAGATGTCAATGATGGGAGAATTGAATTTTTTCCTAGGGTTACAAATCAAACAAAAGAAGAATGGGATCTTTATATCTCAAACAAAGTAACTCAGAGAACACCTGAAGAAATGTGGTTTGGAGCAAGCCAGGAGTGCAAATATGCCTATGAGCTCAACCATATCCTTAAATGTGGACAAGAATGGAAAGGATGTGAATCTGACTAAGTATAGGTGAATGATTGGTTCACTACTCTACCTCACAGTAAGTAGACCAAACATCCAATTTAGTGTAGGAATGTGTGCCAGATATCAATCAGCTCCCAAAATATCACATGAAGAAGCCATCAAGAGAATCCTCAAATATCTTGTTGGAACACTAAATCTGGGAATATGGTATCCAAAGAAAGGAACAGAATATCTAATGGGATACTCAGATGTTGATCATGGAGAATACAAAACAGACAAAAAAAGCACCAATAGACAATGCCAATTCCTAGGAGGCTGTCTTGTTTCGTGGTCTAGTAAGAAACAAAACATTGTGGCTATATCCTCTACGTAATCAGAATATGTTGCCACCACTAGCTATTATGCTCAGATTCTATGATTAAAACAGCAATTACAAGATTTGGAAATTAAGTTGAAGGAGATCCCAATCCTATGTGACAATATGAGCATAATCAGTCTATCAAATAATCTAGTCCATCATGCCCAAATCAAGCATATTGATATTTGACATCACTTTATTCGGGATAATGCTCAAAAGAAAGATGTGAAGGTAGAATTCATTCTGACTGAATATCAAATAGCAGACATCTTCACAAAGCCTCTTGACCAATAAAAATTAATTGCTTTAAACAAGAATTAGGAATGTTAAATCCCAATGAATTATAAGAAATCTTACATCCTTTCTTTATTTTGAATATTTAAATTTAATGTTTTGATTATTAGAAAACTAACTTAAGCATAAGAGTGGATAGAAATTTGTTTTGCAAGAAACTCTGTTTTAATACTGGAAAATAGAGGTTAACAGAGGAGGAAATGTTTGATAAAGGCATCAATGATTATGCCTCAAAAATAACTCAACTTATCAATCACCTGATCGATAATTACAAGTTATGGATCAACTAAAGCATGTGGAAGCATATGGAGGGTGACAAGAAGCAAATTATGCATAATACATTAGATAATCTATTTATCGAACAAATGATCGATCAATAGTGAAAGAAACACATGGTCAATCAGAAAAACAGCCAAAAGAGTAAGTTTTATCGATCAATTGATGGAACATTAATTAATTGATTACATAATCAATTAACCTAGACAAGTATGACTTTTTACTGCAAAATTATCCATAACATGTTCTATCATTGCTTGTTTGATAATGTGATCGATAATTGTTCATCTTGTTCTTACTGTTCTTCAAGATTATTGATCAGCTAATCGGTCATGGCTTGATTGATAACTTGATCAACCATTCTCTATATTTTAAGGTCAAAATTTGAAGTTCCCTCGTCAGTTTCATAATCCTAACTTGATAACTGTCATCCCTGTTTCTCAGCAACGGTCAAAAACCTCCTTTTTCCATTAAATTTCTCACTGATCACCATTTGAAAAAACCACCTAAACCTTTTCAATCACTCCCAACCTCCTCAATCTCACAAATCACTGAACATCTCACAAAAATCTCCTCTTGCACCAAAAATGGCAAGACTCAAGCAACCAAGTGCTAGTGGGGAAGAAAGCTCCGAGAAATTGGTACAATCTAAAGAGACTACTCCTCCACGTACCAAGAAGAAGTATAGACCAAAAGTTAGGTAAGAAACTTCAAAAAGAAGTGGGACACTCAAAATCAGAAAGAGCCAAACACCAAGCTCTACACAACAAACCCCACAAGGGAGACCCACTCGATCAAAATCAAAGCTACCCATGGTTTCTGAAGAATCAGAGACTGAATCTAATGAAGAGGTCTCAATTTAGAAAGTTGTAGACATAGCACTAAATATCACAGTGATTCGACCATGTCATTACACCTTGGGGTCAAATGCAATAAAAAATCCAAGCATGCGATATAGTACAAAACTCAGATCATTTCACTTTTGGGAGTCTTTATTGATGACCTAAGCTAGCTAAATGCAATGAAAACATATAATTGAAAAAGGGGTTTTGGGTTTTTAAGATTAAAACTGAATTATGACTAAACCAAATGCAATGAAAATAAACCTAAGCTACTGTATTTTTGGTATTTTTGATGATGGAATGGAAATGGATGATAGGAAATCTCTTGAAAATGGTTTTGATGGCAATCATAGTTTACTTAAGATATTGGGAGTTTCACAAAATCATTAGGTTTTCTTGAATAACAACCTCAATAACTCATTGAGTCCAATGCTTAAATCAATAAACTTCAATAATGAAAACATTGTTAAGCTCTCCTAATGTGCAATTTGAGAATGATTAATGCAATTGGTTCAATGTAACCCACAATCAACTCAGCATCAAAACACAACCATGCAAGATCAGAGAGAATCAAGAGGAGTACATGAGACTATTATGCAACCACATATATTGAAGCACAGAATTCAACATTAACCAATCCAAACTACATATATAAATCATTAAACAATGATTATAGAAGCAATCCAAGTATCTAACTAAGAATTACAATTCCTAAAGCTAGGAAACCATAAAAACATAGCTAAAAACTACAGATTGAAACTGAAACCCCCCTTTGAAGCTTAGAAACTCATGCCACTCCACCATCTTCAAGAGTTGGAAAACCTTAGCCAATTATAGCCTTGGAAACAACTCCAAGCAAAGTGAAATCTTCAACCACAACAACTAAGAGATGAAGGAAATGAGGTGGGATGAAGAAAAATTGAAGGAAAAGGATAGTGAAGAAAGTGGAGATGGAGGGGCAAGAAGATGGGAGAATAGAGGTGTTGGAGATGAGAGAATGAAGTTATAGGATGAAAATAGGGTTTCTAAGGGTTTTTGGGGGTCAATCTAGGTCGGATCATTTGAGTAGATGCTCTATTTTCATGTTCTGACCCAAATTTGACATTGCTGATATGAGGCATTTTGTCATGGCAAAATAATATTTTAGTCACGGCAAAACAAAACATTCCTGAGAGGTCCCTGGTAAGATTGACATGTTCGCCGCGGCGAAGTGCTCTAGTGTTGCTACTCTTGATCTTGTGTTGTGTAATCCTTTGGTCCTCGATCTTAGCTCTGATTCTTAATTGTCCTGCAATGACAAGCAATAATTGAGAGCATTAATTGTCCTAGAAATCAATTGAATGCAATTAATAACTAATTATGTCAATTTATGCTCAAAAAGACACTAACTCAAAGCAAGGACTCTTAATCATAATTAAACACAACTATCATAAAAAAAAGCTAAAATCTATAATAAACACCCTAAAAATGCTATGACTTAACATAGAACAAATTGGTTCTACCACACAGTTCCTAAACAACCGAGGAGGAAAAAAAAGAAAGTCAACGAAGGGGTGTCTCAGCAAATTCTTGCTTAAGGTACTCCATCTCAATCAACAGTCGAGTTTTTGGTTGGGAACTTAGATAAAGATGTGAGTATGCTCAAATTTAAAGTAGACTTTGCCACTCAAAAGTTTTGTCCAATGGTTTCTGTGGACTTAGAAAGCCTGAAAAACAATGAGAAAACCCAATTGGACTTAACTGACCCTTTAGGATACTATGCAACCTAGTTAATCGTTAGAGAAGATTACTACCCTGAAGTTATTGGGAGATTTTACTGCAACATGGAATCAGTAGAAGAATGTGATGAACAGGATAATTTGGTGAAGAACTGTTTGACCACCAAACTCAAAGGCAGAACCATCACTCTGACCTCTGCAAAGATAAATGAGCTCTTGGGAACTCAAGAACATGTCAAAGGACCTGATATGAATGATATAAAGGCTAATAAGACTCTGATGCATATCCTGGAAAATTGAGTTTCCCTCTAAAGCAAATGTGTGATTATTATCGAATAATCTACTATATATACTCTAGAAGCATGGTGAACAAGTCTGGGAACTTCTCTCATCTGAATCAAGATGATTACATCTTATTGGCAGGAATTATTAGTGGAGAGAAGATTAATGTTGGGGCTTTAATTTATAATGAAGTGAAGAATTTCACCCCCCACAAGTCTAAGTCCACCCCCATTCCTTATCCTCAACTGCTCTCATACTTCCTCCAAGTGCATAACATTGCACACTTACAGCCTAGGGAAGTCAAAGAAAAAATTCCCACCTTGGGAATCAATCAATTGAACAAAATACAGATTCCAATGCCCTTTCAACCATCACAGAAATTGGCAAACAAAGGGAAAGGGAAACAACCAATGGCTAGTGCATCAAGAGGTCAAGATGAACCTCAATCCTCTGCAGAACCTTCTTAAACATCTGGACCTTCATTTTATGGGAACACAATCTAAGAATTATTCCACACTGAGTTGCAAGAGTTTGAGAGAAGAGTATATGCCACTGCCAAGGAATATGGAGAGGTGTTTGATAGGAAATTTAAGGGATTGTACACTATTTCGGATTTCCATCGACAAGCTATGGCAGTGTTAGAAAAGGAATTATCTCAAAGATTTGACACTATAGACAAGGAACTCAAGGAGCTTAGGGGCTTGATCACTATACTCTGTGCCAACTTTTCTAGTCCTAGCACCTTATTCTCTTATAAGGACCTATTCTCTTATCTACCCTTACATCCACATACTAAAGCTATACCCTCAGAACCTACTCCAATCACCACTGTCTCCACATCTTCTACCTCACTTGCTATTATTACAGTCCCTCCACCTCAGCCTCAACCCTTACCTGCTATCTTCAAGCTCTCTCTCCTTTTGCAAAACTTCCTTCTCTTCTTATCCCTTTTACCTTATCTTTCTTTTCTTTTCCTTCTACCTCTTCCCTTGATGCTGACAAAAAAGGGGGAGAAGAATTCTGACTTAAACTTAGACTAGATTATGTTTCAGATTTCTGTTGTTTTAAATTTTATAATCTTATGTCTGTTGTTTTAAATTCTATAATCTGATGTTTGTTTTGAACTCTATCTCAATATATATGATTTTCTGTTTCAGTCTTACAGTTTACAGTTTATCAGTTCATCAGTTTATGACAGTTTTAATTTTGTGAATTATTCTAACAATTTGACTAATTTCCCATGCTTCAAATGCTTTCTAGATCTTATGTTTTGTCATCATGAAAAAGGGGGAGAATGTTGGATTTAAGTGTTTTAATGATAACAAATTAAGTTTCTTAGTATCTTTGAATATCTGTTATATTAATCGATCAAATGTTCGATCACTAGTTAATTGAACATGTGCCAGATAATTGTCAAAGTGTTTTGTGTCCATGCACTGTTATGCTTAATCGATCATGTGATAGATAATTTACTATGCTCAATAACTTATTAGATAAATAGATTGATCGATCAACTAATCGATCATTGGTGTATAACTACTTAATATAAGAAGTTTTAGGAAACAATAATCACTTAATCAATTATTGGTTGATCGATAAGCTATCAGGAAAAAAATTTAGCTTCCTCACTTATAACAGAAGGATTTATCAATCACCTGATTGATCAAGAGGTAATCGATAATGACTCAGATGATTGGTAAGGTTCCTTGTCTTACTCACTATCTTAAATAGTTTATAAATTATCGAACATCTTATCAATAATTGATTTATCAATAACTTATTCAGTGAAAGCTTTACTCTATTACATTCTAAATCAAGTTTTTTCACAAACAATAACTGATCACTTAATCGATTATCTATTAATCGATCATTTAATCGATCATCAACATGACCCTCTGAATTACTTCCTCAAGTCCTTTTGAACTATTTTTTAGTCACTTGTTCAATCAAACCTTTATCGATCAAGTGTCAAATCATTAGGTTTAAAAGATATTTTCACAATAACTCAAAATTATCGATGAGATGTTTGATCAAGCCATTATCAATCATCTGTTCGATCAATGCATCAATTTATCACTCAAATAGCTCTTCACGATGATTTTTCATAAAGCGTATGTTTATCTTATCTTCAAGCTTTTCTCAACCTTTGTTAATCATATTATTCTCTTTTTAAAGATACAAAGGCATACAAATTTGGAAGGAATAAACCATGCACAGAATTCAAAAGTACTTCACTTGCAAAGATCACTTTGTTTGTATTTCACCATTTATCGATCATTTGTTCTATCATTATATGATATATAATGAACTCGATAAATGCATACATTTGTTAGGTCTAGTTCTTTGTAATTAATTGATAATATGATCGATCAAAGGGTTATCGATCAAGATATCGATCAAGTAAGTTCATTTTACTTTCTCAATATCTGATGATGGATTCTATGTTTTTCATCTATTGTATCAATATCAAAAGTCATCACCTTTTCTGTTATTCATTTATATTTACTTGAAGAAAAAAGCTTACCTGTGCTAAGAGATTTCTGCAGATTACGAAGCACAACAGATAAATTATAGGCTTAAACCTACTGTGTCAAAAGCATTTATTACCAACAACCATTGTAACTGCCAAACACACACAAGTGATCTTCCAACGGCTAGAAGCTCTTCAGTCTAACAGATAACTAAAATTCTCTAACTATAAATGGCGCGAAGAGCATTGAATGAATTATTGAATTCATGAGCTGCCATTTGTTAAAATTTCCTATTGTATTCAATACTCTGTTTTCTATGCCCAACTTTAGTGCTTAGAATATATATTCTGTGAGGGAGTCTGAAATTTATTTTAACTCAAATTTGTGAGTTACTCAAGGGGTTGTAACCTTACAAGTATTAGGAACGAGTGATTGAGAGTGACTCAATTGCTATACTGAGGCACCAAGAGCCCGTCCAATCTTGAGAATTTAGCGGAAATCTCAGAGGCGCTCTGAGGACTAGACAGAGGTCAAATGGTTTAGAATGAACTAGTATAATCTCCTATGTCATTGCTCATCTGTTCATCCTCGGTGAAATCCTTCGTTACTTATCTCTGTTGTTATATTTAGTTATTGAATTTATTAAGTCAAATTTGTATATATCACCCAATTCACCCTCCTCTTAGATGAAACTACCACTAACAACCAAAAATCTCACAATGGATAAATTGTTTCTGACTCTCAGTGACTATGATGAGGATATCTTTATCATCCCACAAAACTCAAATCCCCCTAACATACCATGAGCATTAACCAAAACATGATAACTAAAACCCAATTTTTGATTAACTTGTTTTGCTTTTTCACCATAATAGTGTGTCTCAACCAAAATAACTACTTTGGGTCTAAATCTACATTTAAGTTCCTCCAGAGCAGTGACAAACTCTTTGATAGATGCTCCTCTTTCATTCTATGTCATTATTATTAAATTACAAATGAAAAAGAAGGCATAATACCTCTTACTTCTTGCTCTCCAAATTTTGGGTTTCCACATAGTGAACCATGGCTCTTATCACAATCCCACTTGCCAAGACAAGTGTATTTTCATGGCCTTTCACTAGTTTCTCTACTTCATAGTGGCCCAAAATCCCATCATTTAGATTTATGTCAGGAGGTTTACATTCTTCTAGTTCCATGGAATCTAGCACTTAATCTGGGAGGCTTTTAAGAAAATCGTCCATCACGTGATCTTCACCATCCATCTTATTATTCTCTTTAAGCCTATTCAAATCAGGCTCATGTCCAATTGCATTTGTCGCACTTTCTTTCTCCACTCTTCATTTTTTTTTGCCCAGCCTATTTTCTCTGCTTTTTTTTTACCAAGCCCAGCTCCAACTATTGTTCCTTGTCTCTCCTATTAGTTCTTGGCCTAAAATCAATGCCACATGTTTGGTTGGTGGCTTTTTCTTATGGATGTTCATCCCTTTACTATTTTCTCTCATCTCCTCTTATCCTCCAGCTTTGTCCATCAGCACCTTGCCACTCATCTAACCATTTGCTTCCTACTTTTTATCTGACTTCTCTTTTTCATGATTACTTTTCACACACGGCCCTATCACATTTTATCAATGCCAACTTATTTACCAAATAGTAAAAGAACTTTTTATCATACTAATCTCCTAGCAATCCTAGCAACTTTATCTATACTGTAACCTTTTGAATTTTTTCAACCCATGCTTGAAATTTCTCTTCCAAGTTTGCACTGTTAGGTAACTATTCTACACTATCCATGGACCACCTTCTAACGCATAAAAGTGGTTATCTATATCCTTGAAGGTGGTCATCATGTACCCATTTATACAGTTCCAAACTAGTTGACTTCCCTTAAAGTTGTTGAATTTTCCTTCTCAATTGCATGAAACCCAATGCTCCCCCCAGGAGTTTTATAATCAAAGTATTCAGCCATTTGTATTGCATTCTTCTTCCTTCCTCTACTAGAAAATCAATACACAGGGTCAGTTGTTGTGAATTCCTTAATGATAGCTTCTTTCTCAAGAATAAGCAAGTTTATGTCCTATGCATCACCTTCTACTTGGCTTCTCCCTGACCTTGACTCTTTGTTAGCCCATGGCTTAAGAGCTTCTTGATAAGACAAGGTTGGTTTCTTTGTCTAGTTTTCCATCTCTTCTTTTTGTAGCATCCATCATTTTCTCTGGGTTATAATGATGCTTCCCCTGAGAATAGCCCTTTAATCTTTTGCAACTTCTCTCAAGCTTGATCTTTTTTTTTTAATCACTCTTTTGTGTTTTCTCTAGATAGCTTAGGGCATGAGGAATCATCCTATCCTCTCTCATTTAAACTTTACTGCCAGAAAAATGGCTTTTAACGGTGGTTAATTGTGGCTTTTAACGATGGTTTTAGAGGCGGAGTAAAAAGAGTCGACGTTGAAAGGATAAGAAAACACGGCGGTTATTAACTGCCATGGAAAATAAACTTTCAACGGCAGTTTTATTAAAAACCACCGTTGAAAATAAACTTTCCACGGCGGTTTCATCTCAAAACCACCGTGGAAATTCAAATTTTACACGGTGGTTTCTTGATAAACCACCATTATAAAATATTTTCCACGGCCATTTTTAATAAAATCATCGTTATAAATTAATTTAATGGCGGTTTGTTGAATAACCGCCGTTAAATGTTTTTTTTTTCATTCGTCATTTTATTTTATTTTACCACCTCCATATAGTTTAGGTACCCAAATCAGTAGAGTACTATATATGCAGCACCATTTGAAGATTACCAGATGAACACCAAAGCATTATCTCAACAAAACTATTTGAATATTACCATATATGAACATCAACTATAGTTAACAATCAAAAAATGAACCAATATGTGAGGAAGCTAAGAGACCTTAGTACTTGACATTTGAAAGATTTTCTAACAACGTGGTTGACAAAGAGTCTCTTATCAAATTGATCTCGTCCATGCTATATGGCATAACATTTTCGAATGCCTGTAAATCAAAAATGGATTCATTAGTCAACTTGATTAAAAATGTGAAAAAATAGGCAGAATTACATGCAACATAAGTTATATTTAATTACCTCGTGTAATTTTTCAGTTACCCTTGTCTCAATAATGTCATTGATATAACGGATGACATAATATCCGCATTCAACTTTCCCAGGTTGACAACGATACTGAAAAAATAAAAAATTTATAAGCATTAGCTAATTTGATGATTGAAAAGATTTATAAGTACATATTTAGCTCAAAACAACATACTTGTGGAAGAAACCATGTTGGTGGTTGCATATTTTGATGCCTGGTCATAAAATTGAAAGTGTGAAAAGCCCTATGAACATTCAAATATTAGAACATTAGAACACATTTTTATAAACTTTATATGTAATAAATATATAAAACTAACATTTCAATGACATCTTTGGTTTCTTTGGTTGGACTTCCACGAAGGGAATCGAATCAATAGACTTTGTTATCAAAAGGGGCGCAAACAATTAGAGTCCAATGATAACTGTAAAATACGAACCATGTTAATTATAATCCTACATATATAACAAGTGTATCTCAAATATAATAATATACTTACTTTTCCACGTAAGGTACAAAATATATTTTCTTTTTCAACTGAGTCATTGCGGTCATCATGTAGATCGACCTGGCTTCCACAGTATTGGCTATTTTTTGTACCTTTTGAGGACACATAAAGCCATATGTGTCCTCAAGTCCTGCCTGCCTACAGACTCCAACAAAATGCCTATTGTTCAAATAAGAAATATTAGAATATGCATAAGTATAATACAAAAAATTAGTTTAGTTATTGTAACTTACAAAATAGCCAGCTGCATAAAGACTATATCCAACTCCTCAAAGTTGAGGAACTGAATGAGGTCCTTCTTGTCAATAGTGAACTGGTATGTGACATTTGAACCCACAATTCCCGGCAGCATATTATAAGTAAGAGAGTTTTCCATATTTGTTACCATGCCATGAAGAAGCTCCAAACTCCCATACATAACCCCAATATTAGCAGGAAGAGGCAGCAGGACAGGTTTTGAAGCGCTACTTGCCGTCTTCTTCGTTGTCGCCTTCTTTGTTGTCGCTTTCTTCGATGGTGCAGGCTTTCCAATAAGTCATTTTGGCCACAGAATAAAATTTCCTTTAGTCTGAACCAGTAGGCAAACCTCATCAGTAGGGATGGGCACTGGTGTATCACCTTGACCACTACGGATTTTATCCACCGTCACCCTCGATTGATCTACTAGAACTTTCTTCCCATGGATCGTTGAGCCCGAGAATACTCGGCCATTAGCAACATGAAATGTCGAATCTCTATTAACGTCGACATAGAGAGAACAGAGTGTTCCATTGTCTTAGACAAGGTCAGGGCTAGGGTCAGGGTCAGATAATGTCAGCTGTTGTGTCTAATTATTACTGCCCTTCCTACTTTTCATCATAGGTGAACCCTAAAATATAAGAAGAAATTACTTAAGGCACATTATATAAGTTTAAATTGACAAAATGAACCTTTATTACCTGTGACGGCTCAGACACTCGGGCATCTGGAATCCGGTCGTGCCCATCATCATTACAAACTTGGCATCAAACTCCTCACACATCTTTTGCATCTCTGCCTTGTGTTCTTCACTGAGTTGAACTCGAACTCTTTCCATTTCTTCTTGTAATCGTCGATCGAGTTCCTCTTTAGATACCATGTTAGCGGAAGATGATCCAGTACTTTTTTGAGAACCAGGACCAAAAAATTGTTTGATGCCAATTCCTTTAGGGGCCCCTCTGACTCTGCCGGGATGGTCAGCCTTTCCAATGGCAGTGGCCAAGATATCCATCCGCCCATGAGGAACAAATGTACCTTGGGATAATTGCTCCTCAAGTGTATCCTGTAACATTAACATAACAACTTCAATTTAACATAATTAAAAAAACAATTAATGAAGCATAATGCTAACATTACTTACAATTTTCTCAGCAACAATAGCAGCCTCTGGAGTGAGATATTGACCCCTTTTAATCCTCGCCGCCTTCCATTTTTCTTGGCGAGAAGGACGGTCGATAGGTGGAATGACTCCAGTAGGATCTGAAGCAGCATCCATTTTGCACTCTTTTGCTCTCCATCATACTTCTTTCCAACCCACCATACCCTGCACGAGACATGGTATGTGGGTACACATTCAGCTTAGATATTTTCTTGTTCTTCCTACTTAGTGCCTATGACAATAAAAATTTAACAAAGTTAGTTTAGTTAAATATAATATAAATTGATAAAAAAAACTAAAGTTTGAAGAAACCAAACCTAAAATGCAAGGTCTTGACGTTGCTGCACAAACCTCTCCCATGCCTCGTCACTAATAAAAGAGTATCGTTCTTTAAGATGCTCGCCCTTTCTTTTTCCACGAAGATACTCTCTTGTAAGCGTGGATTTAAAATCCCTCCACCGATCATCGAGTTGCTTATACAAACGGTCTCTCATTTCTTCAGTTGCAGGAATATCAAATGTCAGCTGCAATATAATACAATGGAGTTATAAGCCAATTATAATTAACACTAATAAAGAAAAGAATTCGTAACGTACCAAAATATCCTCCCAAATTTTTTGTTTTAAGTTTTTATCTACCATCTTCCAATTAAGAATGTCAATCCCAATCTTACTACGTGCGAGATAGCCCACGTAACTAGTAAATTTAGCCCCTTCAGGACCTATAGCTTTCAAATCAGCGTCAAAGTGTACTACAATCCTCGGGGGCTGTGTCTTCTCATCACATAAGGCCAACTTCTTCATACGGGGTTGGCCCTCTACCTCTTTTCGCTCTATGGAAGGAGTTGTCATTCTAGAACCCTGTTGATCAGATCCATCCATTTCCTATTCAACAAACAACCAATAAATATTAGAATAAGTCCCGTATAAAACATCAAGTATATTAAAAAAAATCACATTAGCTGTGAAAGGCTTTACAACGATTATCCTCCCAAATTCCTTCACAATGATCATCCCTAACTGCATAGTCATCATCTACCAAATCTAATTCAGCAATTTTAGGTCGAGTAACTGTGAAAGGCGGGATTTCGTCAAGATTGACCTCTGAGTCATCGTCATCTCCACCAACTCCTTGCCTCTTACCTTGAGCACAATAGATAATTTCTTTTTTGCTAGATGGTAACATAAAACACTTGTTTTGCTTGATTTGCTAAAATAAATGGCTCATCTCCATATTCAATCCTCTCAAGATCGACTGAAACAAAACCAAATTCTTCATCAACTTGCACAGCACTATTATTAACCCACTTACATTTGAAGACGGGAACTTTAAATTTGGTATAGCTAACCTCCCATATCTCTTCTATTACTCCATAATAGGACATTGACGCTAACATTGGGTTTCTATTATTTGAACTAGCAAAATGCATTGCTTTAGCTACTACCATCATCCCACTGTTCTGCATGGTACTCTTATCATCTTGGGTTTTTGTATAAAATGAATAACCATTTATGTCATATCCGCCCCAACACACAACATCAAAACGAGGCCCTGTAGCTAGTCTCTGTATTGTTTCAGAAGGATTACCATCCTTTAACACTTGTTGCTTGAACCACTCGGCAAATGACTTGTTATGCTCATTGGCTAGTTGCATATCATTCTTTCTTGGATTCAAGTTCTTCAACATATTCTTGTGAGCATTCAAGTAAGGCAAAACTTCATCCGTGTTATTTAAAATATATAGATGTGCCTGCATTACAACATCTCTTGACATAGACCTCACTATGACACCCCGTGTTCCCTTGCTTCTCCTGATCATGCCGAGATTGAGGAAGTCCAACTGTCTTTACCTTATCAAGATATGCATTGCAGAACTCAACTACTTCTTCAGCTATATATCTCTCAACAATTGATGCCTCAAGCCGATAAGGATTCTTAGAGTACCTTTTTAGAATTTTCATGTATCTCTCAAATGGGTACATCCACCTTAAACACACAGGGCCGCAAAGTCTTATCTCTGTACAAGGTGAGCTATCAAATGGACCATAATATCAAAAAATGAGGGAGGAAAGTGCATTTCCAATTGGGAGAGGATCACATAACCTTCATTTTCTAATTCATCTAACTCAGCAGGATCAATGACTTTGCTACAAATAGCGCTAAAAAACATACAAAGTCTTGTAATAGTACTTCTCACATCGGTTTTCATAATGCCTCGAATAGCAAGTGGAAGTAATTGTTGCATCAACACGTGACAATCATGAGACTTCATCCCGTTATCTTCAAATCATGCATTGAAACAAGTTTGTTCAAATTAGAAGAATAACCTTGTGGCACCTTAAGGTTATTAATAAAACCACAGAAACTTGTTTTCTCTGCTTTTGATAATGTGTGCACAGCTGGATGTAAATAAGCCCTTTTACCCTCTCTTTCTTGTGGTGGAGGAGTTTTCTTATTCCAATTTCGGCTAAGTCACGTTTGCATTGATTCCATCCTTAGTCTTTCCACTTATATGTAAAAGTATACCAACAAGACTCTCACACACATTCTTCTCCACATGCATCACATCTAGACTATGCCTCACATCAAGACTATGCCAATATGGAAGATCAAAAAAGATAGATCTTTTTTTCCATATATTCCTCTCACCGGCAGTCTTCTTCTTCTTCTTACCAAAGACCACATTAATTCCCTCCACCCACTGATAAACTTCTTCTCTAGTTAATGGTCTTGGAGCCATTCATATTCTTGTGAGCCATTAAATGCCTTTTTCAATATACGGTAAGGGTGATACTGACTAAGAAACCTTCTGTGACCAAGGTATACCGTCTTCCTGCCATGTTTAAGTTGCATATAGTGGGTGCCTTCTTCACATATGGGCATGCTTTATGCCCCTTAACACTGTATCCTGACAAATTTCCATATGATGGAAAGTCATTTATCGTGGTAAAGATCATAGCACATAAATTGAAGGTCTCTTGTTTATATGCATCAAACACATCAACACCTTCCACCCATAATTTTTTCAGATCCTCAATCAAAGGTGTCAAATACACATCAATATCATTTCCCGGCTGTTTTAGCCCCGAGATCATCAAAGATAGCATGATATATTTTCTTTTCATACATAACCAAGGAGGCAAATTGTAAATTACGAGAAGCACCGGCCAAGCACTGTGTGTGCTACTAAGATTACCATATGGATTAATTCCGTCCGTACAAAGACCTAGCCGAAGGTTTCTTGGCTCGCTACCGAATTGAGGAAATTTTTGATCTATTGTTTTCCATTGAGGAGAATCTGCTGGGTGACGAAGCTTTCCATCACATATTTTCTCATCGAAATGCCATCTCAAGTTCTTTGCTTCTGTGGCATTAGCAAATAGACGCTTAAATCGTGGTATTATTGGAAGATACCACAGAACCTTCAAAGAAGAACCTTTGGTCATCTCATTATAATCACCACCATCTTTCTTAACCTTGTATCTTGAAGTCTCACATTTAGGGCACTTATTCAACCCTTCATACTCATTTCTGAATAATATACAGTCATTAGGGCATACATGTATCTTCCCATATTCCAAACCCATCGGACACAAAATCTTTTTTGCCTCATACATTCGTTTCGGAAGTGAATTCCCCTTTGGAAGAATATCACTCAGCAGCTCAAGTAATTCCGTGAAACTAGCATCGGTCCAACCATTTTTTGCCTTCAAGTTCATCAATTTCAACACGGTTGTCAACCTTGTGTAATCATCTTTACACCCTGGGTACAAAGGCGTTTCTGCATCACTATACAAAGTTTCGAAAGTAGAAGAGAACTGTGTAGAAGATTTAGACCTTATGTCATGAAACATATCCGAAATTCTATCACCAAAGTCTTCATTCACAACCTTCTCCTTTCCAGATAGTGTAGTCTTTCTAATTTCTTCATGCCATATCCAATTTGTATACCTCAAATTTATCCCATCACAGATAAGATGCTCTTTTATCTTAGAAATACTCCTCCGACTATTGTTTAGGCATTTGACACAAGGACAATAGTATAATTCATCTCTTTGATTAGGGGCATTTCTCTAAGCAAACTGAAGAAACCTTTCAACCCCATCCTCATATTCTTTGCTAATTCTCTTAGCTTTCATCCAACTACGATCCATTGTTCTACAGAGTCAATGAACATAGTTGTCAAGCTCAATGTAACTCCTCAATTCAAATATTGAAATAATAAAATAATTAAATGTTAGTTAATAAATTAAAATTGACTAACATTTAATTACAAATTAAAGGGAATGTCTCCCTTTTAAAAATAAAAAATTCGTATAATTTTTCAATCTAATTTTTCCTATAACAAATCCTAAATTTGTATACAAAATTAAACAAATCAATCAATCAAACTAATATAACAATGTAACAAAATTAAAAATAGGATAAATTTGAAGAAATATTATAAATTAAAAAAATAAAAATTCAATTTCAAACCAATTCAATGAATAAAGATTCTTAAAGCTAAAATTTCTAAATACAAAACGGGAACACAAACAATATCCATTTATAATGAAATTTTAAACAATACTTTATCATCAACCAAGTTCATAACGGAAAAAAAATCACAAAACAATTAACAGATTATTTATTACTAAATTATAAAATTTATTTCAAAAAATTTACCAAAAATTCGAAATAAATATCAAAAAATTATTAAAATATCAAAAAATTCAAATTTAATCAACTTCAAAATTTTAAACATGTTTCTAATACCGTACATAAGAAGGAATTGAGGTTTTCTCACATCCAATGTCCCCAATCAACAACTCAACCAAGTAAAAACACAAAATCGACAATGTAAGTCAACCACAATGTAAAACTAACAAACCCATTTGAAATACAACGGATTTTAACGGCCAAAACATCCAGGAAACCGAAAAAAATTGAAGAGAATGAAAGAAGAGGATACTCACAGAGTAGAGATGATTCAATGCGAAAAGAGGGGCGACTCCACGGTGGCGGCGACGGCGGGCGGCGGGCGGCGGCAAGACCCCACAAGCAAAATGGAGGAGTTTAAACGGCGGGACAGTGAGGGAATGGCCAGTAATAGAAGTTTTTTGGTGGTGGGACAGAGGGGGACCACGACGCACTAAGTCAAGACTGTGAAAATGAGAGAACCAGAACGCACCGTAGGGTTTAAGTTGGAACTTTTCACGGTGGTTTTCCAGATAACTGCCGTGGAAAATCAAGAGTTATTCCATTTATTTACAAAATTGCCACCGCCTTTTTTTCTACAACATTTTTCTTCTTAACCGCCATTATTTTGCGACGTTAAATGTTTTTTCTCTAGTAGTGCTTGACTCACATTTACTACCTCTATCCACTTCCCCTTTCCCGTCACAAAAACTCTCTAATGGTATAGCAAACTAGTTTTGATTTATTTTTCCCCTCTCTTGATCAGTAATTCTGCTATGAAGTTTCAATACCTTGTGAAGATTAACCTCATTTATATGACATTTTATTAATTTGCTGCTTAAGTTAAGCAACTAATAACCCTACAGAAAATACGACAGAAAGAACCCAAAATGATGATGATGATGATGGGGAAACATGAATGGATTGGGGTGAGAGAGTTTGAGTAATTCTGCTGTGAAGTTTCAATACCCTGTGAAGATGAACGTGGTTTATATGACATTTTATTAATTTGCTGCTTAAGTTGAGCAACTAATAACCCTACAGAAGTGCGACAAAAAGAACCCAACATAATAATAATAATGATGATGGGGAAAACTCAAATGGATTGGGGTGAGAGAGGCTCAAACTCTCGATCTCAAGACAACTCAGCAAAGCTACGAGACCTACGCACTAGCCAACTATGCTACCACCTCTTGCTGATTAAAATGTTGAATTAAAAGTATACAGGATTTATTCTAACACGCTTAAGACTAGCCAAACAAATTGGAAGAAGAAAGAGTGGGGAAAGAAAAATAAGAAAGGGGCAAACGAAAAGGAAATTTTGATATAAAACTAACTTCAAGCCATATTAAAGAATTTGTATATTGTCAACATTTGCACATATCAAATTAATTAACCTTGTAATAAGATTTCACTATGCTGTTTGTTTATATACGAATGCATAATCTTTAAAAAAAAAGTGAAAATAGAGGAGCAAAACTGAATCAAAATCAAATTAAAACCAGTCTACTCGTTTGACCATATAAATTTTTCCAATGACGTTTTTATTTGGAAAATTTGATGAGAAGTCCTTATTTGAACAATATTTTAGCTAAATGGATCTGTGCAACTCATTTTTAATAGTGTAATTTTCCTTTAACTATATGCAAATTATTTTTATCAATGTGAACAATTTTCAAAATGAAAATCATCTACACATAACAAAAAACATATTGCATATAGATGAAAACTGGTTATACACTCACTGGTAACTGTTGTACCGGCTCAAATTTAAGTTTTTTAAATTAATACATTTCTTAAATAGGTTTTGTCAACAAATTTTCCTTTTGATTTTGGTAAGGTTGGATTTTAGGCAATCTTAAACAACAGTTTGAAAATAATCTACACTTTTTAAGGGAAATTGGAGACAAGCATTTTATTTAAAATTTGAGTAGTTGTGCTTTGTGGGGAGAAAATTTTTAATGGAATTCCCCCCCCCCCCCCCCAATTTCTCCTCTTTTTAACCCATTTTCCATGATGCTGTGCGTTTAGTGCGGTTAGACCGCAAACCTAATCTCCGTTTTCATTTCGCAGTCTTCACTCCTGTAGGGTTTAAGCTCGATCGAGCGTCTCGGGCACCCATTTTCTGTTCGCTGACAATGCTCAGTCTAGTGTCAATTTGATGAATTTACTCTACGAGATTTCAGGTATCGTAGGCAAATTCTCCAAAACATGAGGCTTTTGCGATTCATGCGGTTTTCTCATCTTCGCAAATCTTTGGGTCAAAATCCCAGCTTCAATGCTTCATCAATTTCAACAGACAATAACTTTCCGGATCGCCAATCGAAAATCCGATATGTTTCTGGTTTCCCGCGCTATTACACTACTCCTTCACAAGATTCAAAACCTGTTCAGTCTGAGAAGGTCTCAGCCATCGTGGATGACCTCATGGGACTCACGTTACTTGAAGTAATGGACCTTGTTGAAGTTATGAGGGAGAAAAGGGGCGTCAATGAGCTCCCACTCATGATGGTGATGATGCCGGGAATGGGAGTCGCCGGTGGCCTGAAGGGTATGGCCAAGGGTGGTGGTCCAAAAGGAGGAGGAGAAGAGAAGGCTGAAAAGACGACGTTTGATGTGAAGCTTGAAGCATTTGATGCTGCCGCGAAGATCAAGGTGATCAAAGAAGTGAGGACGTTTACCAGTTTGGGTTTGAAGGAGGCAAAGGATTTGGTAGAGAAAGTGCCAACCCTTTTGAAGAAAGGTGTAAGGAAAGAGGAAGCAGAGACGATTATTGCCAAGATGAAGGAGGCTGGCGCAAAAGTAACAATGGAATAAGTTAGGTATTTACATGTTAACGATAAGCAGTAGTTCTCTGATTTAGTTCCTCTGCGTGTCTGTGCGTGTTACAATCTATAATTTATGTATGTTGAATGGCATGTGAATTGGCTCCAGGACTGATGGAAACACAAGTGATTGTCATTGAATTCGTTCTTCCAATGGATTACCGAAAGTCTAGCGTGAAAAAGTAAGAATTATTTCGAAAAACAAAATCATACTATGATGCTTACCAAGAAAAACCATTTAGTATAATATGCTGTGAACTACTTTTTGAAATGCTACAGAGAATAGACGCAGGGCTGGTTAGTTACTCAATTTTTGATTCTACAAACTGGCTGCTGTCCAAACTATATCATCACCGAGCCTCGTTAACTGCCTAGTGATTTATCTTACTAAAAATTAGTAGCGATACAATGGAGAATTCACCACCATCCTGTCACTTCAAGGCACGGCAGGGGTTTTTGGACTATCAATAGAGTTATTATCTTATTAAAAACAAATGAATTATCTGAAAGGAACTGAAAGATCTATCATTTATGCTTCTGTTACCTTGTCTGGTGTCTAAGGGTGGGTTCTTTGATGTGGTGTGTTGCGCACCTGCTCTAGACAAAACGCAGCAGGTGAGCTAATCCCATCTCAAGCACTGTCTGTTATTCTTTTATATGCACTTGTATACTTGATTCCTGTGAAATTAGGAGAAAAGGGAAATGATTCCGAGCAAACTGAAAAGAAGGAATTTCATGAAGCCTTTCCTAAATTTATTCTGTCATCGCATAAACTTTATAGCGGGAAAACAGGGCTTAGTTATCTGAAATTATTATTGATAGATGATAGTTTCTATTGCTCAATGCTTTTATATCTATTCTACAAAATGGCTGCTCTACAGACTATATTATCGTCATGCAGCCTTGTTAGCTCCCTAGTGAACTTACTAAACATTGGTGCGTGACAAGGGAGATTTGGTCACTGTCTTACTAGTTGACAGAAGTTTTAGATGAACCAATCCCATCATACCGAGCACTGTATTATTCTTACATGTGTTATTTTCTTCTCAACTTCAATTTTATGAAGTTAGGGAAAAAGGGAAATAATGCCAAGCTAAGTAAAAGAAACAAATTTCATGAAGCTCTTTTTCTTCAAGTTTGGCATCACATGAACTCCACAGCGGGAAAACAGGGTTGAGTTATACCAGAATATCACGATACATGATAGTTTCTATTGCTTAATACTCTTGTATCTGACACTAGAGCAGGAAAGTAACAAGCATGACAAAAAAATTTCCATTAGATGATGGAGAAGTAGGGTGCAAAATTTTCTGACAGATATAGTTATTATTAACTACTCCTATGTTTGTAGCCGATACCAAATCCAAATAAAGGAAAAGGGTTGTATTAGGCTTTTGATAGCCAACATAAAACTAAGTTGAATCTTCTATGACATGGATCACCGGAAAAATTTTGTATTAATAATTTATTTAAAGATTTGATTGTTGATAGAGTACAAGAGTATTGTGCAAGTCATGTAGCTAACTCCACCTAATGAAATAAGTCTTGAAAAAGAGAAAAAGAAAGATGATAGTTATTACTCCCTCCGTTCCTTATTATAAGAGACATTTGATGTATGTTCCCATATATAAGAGACACTTAAAAGTTGTCTCTATTTTATTGTATTAATTTCTTATTTTACCCCTATTTATTTTGCCTCCAACTCATACTCTCTCTCCCTCCCACTTCTCTTTCGTTTAATAATTTAATTGTTCTCTCTCATATTCTCTCTCCTTATTAATGGGGGCATTATTGAAAAAAAAAACATTATACTTTTTACACATTAATTGTCATCAACTAATTTTAACTGTTTTTTTTATCAACGTAATTTGGTTATTTGTCTCTTATAATAAGGAACGGATGGAGTATTACTTAACGTGTTCATTTTTGACATTACTAGTTCAATTGTGTATCAGGAAAATTTTTAGGGAAACTTGCAATTAGGTTCCACCTAAGAGAATTAAATATAAAAAGATCCCTTGAAATCATAAAATTATTCTGAAGTCCCAAGGGACCTTATTATAATAAATTTTATTTGTTTAATTACTAAATTGCCCTGAAAGTTTTTGTTTAAAAAGTTTGCATTGATAATTGAAAGAACAGCCGTTGATAATTTAATGTGCAAGGATTGACAACTATCGCAGCAGGTATTGATAACTCATACATTATATTTTGTGATGTGTTGAGAAAATATGTTGTCAATACCTGTCATGATAGTTTTCAATCCTTACATCTTAAGTTGTTAACAATTGTTTTTTCAGTTGTTAATGCAAACTTTTTTTTAAAAAAAAGTCAATTTGGTAATTAAACAAATAAAATTTATTGCAATGAGGTCCCTTGGGACGTCAAAATAATCTAATGATTTTAAGGGATTTTTTTTGTATTTAATTCCTTTAAATGGAACCTAATTACAATTTTCCCAAATTTTTACCTGATGAGCGGGATTTCTGGTGGTATTAATTCTGGCCTTCTCTTGTATCAGGCCAAGCAGCCAATGCGTCACATTTGGGTTAAGTTTGGTCAGATGATGAAAGTCCATTGAGTTCTTCACAATGCGAGGCCCTGTCAAGCCACTTTCATTATCATGGGTCTTTTCATTTATCAGGCTTTCTTTTGTCTTGAATATTTGTAATTAATCACTTTTAAGTAATGTTGTAGAATGCGATTTGATGGTGGAATCATTTTTTTCAAACCTGCCATGCCCTTGATGCTCACTAGTATAGTTCTAGGTCCAGGGGGTTGTTCACTTCATTACCATCAGGCCATGACCTCAGAATCATGTTCACATTGTTTGGCTGCCAGAATAACGTTCTTTTAAATTGCTTTGTACACTAAGTGGAGTGCTGTTTTACCCCGTTCTTTTAACAAGTCAACGAACAAGAAGCAACCATATTTATTTATGAGTGAAACTCTATTATTTTGGAATTTTGATTGAGAAATCAAAAAAATATGCAGGAGGAATTTTTTTTTAATAAAAAAAGTGAGTAGAAATTATGCAATGGCACCTAATTCTTTGTAATTTTATAATCCTCTTGTCGTTTTTACAATCTTCAAATTTTAAAAAAGTTGTTTCATTTTATGTGTCATATAGGTTGCAAAACTCGAAGGGAATGTATGCTAATTTTCTTTCAACTATTCAACTTATAGTGTACAATATATATTATTATCATGCATTGGTGCATTTTTTTTTTTAATTGAAAAAGGATGTTCCCATCGAAAGGATAAGTTAGAGTGGCCAATAAGAAATAGAACAGAAATGATGATTAAGTAACCTTAAAAGACTTGTATCTTAGAAATATCTTGCCAAAGGATACATTTAGAAGATAAGTCATGTTTCTAGGGTAGATGAAATTGCTTGTTGACAATAATGTTGCCTAATAGCTCATTTAGAATAATTTATAAGTAGTTTTTCAATAACTTATGAAATATGACAGGAATTTTGTTTTGACTTACATGAAATACGCTCATAAGCATTTAATAAGCCAATCCAAACAAGAAAAGTTTCTACTTTCAAAGTAATTTTAGACCGATATATCTAGTTTAAAAGAGCTGATATACAATGAATGATGAATAGAGAGGACATCCCCTCATCTAATGCTAAGTTTCATTTTGAGCCAAATCATATTAAATAACACAATAATTTCATGTACTAAGAAATCATGTTCATCCTTTTGGAGTTGAGACAAATCAAAGAAGTGTGTGTGTGTAATGGAAATTTTATATTCATGATTACAACAAGTTAGATTTGAGCATTTGGAAAAAAAGATAGTAGTTTTCTGAAAATTGTTTTCCTATGTTCATATGGATTTAAACCTGGAGAAATACTTACGTACTCCCAGAACACCAATTCATCCCAACCCTGTGCAATAAAAATGCTCCAGCTCAATTCATTTCACTCCACATGTCAGCCTATTCATTTATATTAGTTTGTTGTTTTTAAAAAAATTAAAAATGCTTATGTTTTCCAATTTCCCTTAGTGCCCTCTTCCCTCTTCTCAGTCCCCCTCCCCTGCCTCCCGCTCGTGTCTCCAAACCCTTCCCCCCTCCTCCCTTCGTCGAGAAAAAGAGAACGCCGATGGAAGGGAGGAGCTGAATGCCTTTAAATCTGGAGCTATGAGGTACGACTGGCTTGGAGGCTACTTGGGAGCACTGGGGATCGTTTGAGCATTTAATTCATCGTCCTCATTTTGGTCGCCAAGGGAGCCAATGAGGATGCGAGATAGCGACGAGAACCAAAGAGGAGGAAAGTTGAGCTGGAGGACAAGTACACGATTAGAGGGAAGACGAGTTTGAGGAGCGATGCAGATAGACCAATGGAGAGGAGAGTGGATTGATCTAACTTCGTTTAGGAGGCCGCCGATACTATTCATTGTCTTCTCCATCGAAAGAGACCGTAGCTGAAAGAGGCAAAACCTATGATTAGGCTTCTTGTAGAAGAGCTGTAGCTTCGATTGTGTCTCAGTAGAGAAGAGAAGAGAAGAGAGACAAGGTAGAAAATAGGGAGATGAAGGGATGAAGGGAGATAGTTTGGTGATGGAACGAAGAGACCAGAGATGAAGCCATGGAGTGAGACGTAGGGGAGAGGGCAGTACAGGAAATTAAAAAACAAAAGTATTTTTATTTTTTTAAAACAACAAATTAATATAAGTGGGTTGGCTGACACGTTGGACTCAAATTAATTGTGCCAGAGCATTTTTATTGGACTAAGTTGGGATGAGTTGGTACTCTGGGGCTATCTAAGAATTTCTCTTAAACCTGATCTGTGGTATTTAAACATTTGTAATTTTCCCCACTAGAATCAATGCTTTTTATTTTAGTTGAGAAACTTGATAGTCAACCTTAAGGCCATGGTAGGATTGAGAGAAAATCAGAAAAGAAAAGAGAGGAGAAAATAGATTCCCTTATTTAGATTAGAGGGGAAAATGGGAAGAAGAGAAAAATGGGAGAAAAACAAAATGGTGTAGATTGCATGTATTTTTCTCCCCAGATTTTTTCCTCAATATTGGAGAGATTTTGGTGAGAAAATACAATTTACAACCCTTGCCCGTTGCCCCCTCTTTCAATACATACCACTACACACACTCAGGTCTTACGCACACAGACGCGATGAATGTAAATTGACCTTAATTTGATGTGATGAACACACATGTTGTAGACACATAATTTTATTTCAATGTAAATAATTAATAAATAAATATAAAAATAATTTTATTTTAATTTGACATAATTCGATGGTGTTATTTTGATTTTTTATATGTTAATAAAATTCTCAAATAAATTATAATTATAAATTATAAATGAAGTAAGAAGTTTTTTTTCCAAAAAAACTTATTTTGATTTTAATAAATCATGGTATAAATATACTATTATCATACTAATAGAGGTTGGTCTTATTGAAAGAGGCTCGGCCTTTAAGCATGAAGTCTCATGTTCGAGTCTGTGTAAATATAGAAAATGCCTTTAGGATAGGCATATGATAAAATATATATTATTGTTGCTATAACATGTTTATTTTTATTTTATTTTATTTTTTGTGGAAAAGTACTTTCCATAATACTTTAATTTAAAAATAAAATATAAGAATACTTTTAATTTCAATTTAATTTGACTTTAATCTTTAATCTGATGGTGTTAATTTTTTCTTTAAATTTATTTTTCATAGCATTACTACAAAAAGGATTAAAAATTAAATAGGGGTATTACTGTCATTGTAAATCTTTCCTCTTTTCTTGCCCTTCTATTCAAATATAGGGAGGGAATCGATGGTCTCCTTTCTCTTGTAAGCTTAGCTTTTGAAAAGCCAAAATTAACTCCTCAAAGCTCTTCTAGTTACACTATAACAATCTGAATTTTAGGTATAGAAATACTAGAATTAGTTTGAAATGGGTAAACTATTAGGCTCTTTTTTTGTAGGAGTTTCTGAACTTCCCTGGAAGGACGAGAGATTCTCAAAGACTAAATCGCGAAGTAAGAGTTTTCTGAACGAGATAGGCAAGTTAGAGACACTGATAAAGTCTCAAGGACTTATAAATGAATATTGGTAAAAGGTCATGCTAGAAGCCTCAAAAGGATAATTTGGACCTAATTATAATTTTATAAAGTTTCGCGCAGGAAATGATAATAATGGACAGTATTCTCAAAAATTTTAGAAAAATTCTAGAAAATTTTCAAAAAAAAAGAGAAATGAGGTCTAAGACTGTATGAGGTTAAAAATGATGAAAATACCCTTAGAGCAAATTGATGAAATACCTAGGGTCTTGGCGGATTATGACTATTAAATGAAATTAAATTACTTCAAATATGAGAAGGCCTCGAATAATTGGAGACAAATGGGTAATAAGTACTTGAGAAATTATCACAGGTTTTAAAAATGGTTTCGTCCCCAGAAAGCGAAAAGGTTGGTTTTAACATAATTTAAAGCCTATTTATATACTATTCTAAGAAACTCAAAATAAACCATCTATAGATTGACTTTTGAATTGAGAAAAATTAGAAAAAAATTTTGTGATGAAAAGGCATTATTGGTGTCTAGAGACAGATATTTGGAGTTTGGACTGGTAGAAAGAATTCATTCAAATTTACTTCAAAATAAATATTATCAGATGTTTTAATAAAAGAACAAAAGGAAGAGCATCCCTCCCTCTGTATACATGTTATATTAAGTTATTTGAGATAAGAAAAGGGTGCTAGGACATGTTTCAGTGTTGCTAGGTAAGTTAAGACCCAAAAAAGTACTCGACATGATATAAAATTGTAAAATAGGTGGAGGAATATCCAAAGAAGAGAGGGAGCATGAATTTCTTCATATTTTCCTCCCTATTTTAATACAAAAATGATGAGGAGGATATGGATGGAATAATACAATTTGTTAAGGGATAAGTTTGGAAGAATGAAATTATTTAATAAAAATTATATTTATCATATGTGTGATTAGGTGACATGCATGTGGCATCATTTTGAAGAGGGAAAATATGATCAAGACACCTAGCAAATTACATGGTAAAATCATAAGGGATGAGGCTTAATTGGAAGACATGTGTTAGGGTTATGGTAAATGGTACCATTGGGTGCATTTTCAAAACCATTCTATAAATACCCCCCTCCTCTTATTTGTATAAAGTTTCGGTCAACACAAGAGAAAAGGGAGAGGAGGCCAAATTCATGAAGGAAAGAAGGAGAAGAGAAAGAGCATGAGTCCAAGGCAAATCCAAGCTTCAGGATAAGGTGTGACTATGGTTATTGATATGGTTTACCTTACCCTTTGTCTTGTTGAGCTTGGAAAGTGCTGTCCAAATCTTTTTAGAGTAAGAAAAAGCATTGTTGGAAGTTAGATTAAAGATTAAAGGCTAGAATAAAGCAAGAATCAAGCATTCTTGTAATGAAAATTATTTGAAATCAACTTTCCCTAACTCTTTATAATTTTCGGCCAAGCTAGGGTTTGTACCTTAGGGTTAGATTTTGATAATTTTGATGTTTTTGATGAGTTTATAATGGAAAATTGTATAAGGTACAAGTGAAAAAGCAAGTTTGGAAGGATAGGGATTGAAAATAAAATTTGAACCCTAAACCTTAAGCAATTTGGCCAAACTAGTTTGAGTAGGGAGGAGATTGATTTTGATAATTTTGAGTTTGAAAATGAATTCTACATGTAAAATTATGAAAAAATAGCATGTGAAATTAATTTTAGAAAGATTGAAAATTAAGCTCAAAAGTTAGAAGTCAATATGACTTAGAAAGAACAAAGTGTTGATGTTGAGTTTGATCATAGCTTTATTTAGGGCTATAAGATATCAAGAAAAAAGAATGGCAAGGTTGAGCAAGCAACCTAAATGGTTGGTGGCATAGAAAGCAAGAGAAAGCTTAAAGATACAAAGTAGTAAACTTGCCCTTATTGTGTGCTTGATATATATGCTTGTATGTTAATGTTTCTATTTAGAATATAAAAGATTGAATGTTCCTCTATTTCTTGTATGTTCCATGGCAATGTGTAAATGAAAAATTGACCAGTAGAGCATGTCCTTTTATGTGTGACATGCAAAAGAAGAGGAATGCATGAAGAAGAACAAAGAAAGAAGAGAAGAAGTGATAATTGTTCTTATGTATTTAATGTTGTAACATCCCAACTTTTGGGCTTAGAAGTACTAGAAATAGCCTGAATTGGATAGGTTACTAGATCCCTTTTGAGCAGAAGTTCCAAAGATGAGAAAGGAAGTCAAAGCAGTTCTAGGTACTAAACTGCAAAGTGAAAGTTTTCAGGGGCTCAAATATAATCAAGACTAGAGGCTCCAGTAAAGTCTTAAGGGCCCAGAAAGAGAAAAGAAAGTAGAAACAGGCTAGAGGTTAAGTTAGAAACCTCAAAGAGAGGATTGTATGAAGTTAAGTCCAAGGAGGGACTAAACCGCAAAATTTAGAAAGTTATGACCAACAGGGGTAAAAATGAAGAATATACAGAGAATTCCAAGAAAATCCCAGAAAATGGGAAATAATATTCTAAGGCTCTTCTGTAAAGAGAAATGATGAAAATATCCCCAAGACAGCTTAAATGGAATTTATAAGGTTATGGCCGATAAAAAGTATATTGTTTGAGATAATTATTTGAAATAACAAGAGACCTCAAAAATGTACACAAAAATGAGGTTAAATGGTTAAAAAGTTTTACTAATTTATAAAATTAGTCCCGCAACCAAAAGACCAGTTGAATGACTTTAATAAATTACAAAGCTGATTATGCTGATAAAAGGGTTATTTAGTAAATGAATTCTTATGCAAGACTTAAAGGAAGTGTTGTGGCCTAAAAAAAATTCATAGATACTCTTTAGAATTAAAGAGAATTTATGAAGTAGATAGAAGAATTTTCTGAGCTCTGGAAGGTCGTCAAGAAAGCCAGAGAAACATGGGCCAAGTAAATTAAGAGGAAACTTAGGGGAACAAGTTTGATCCA
>NW_021632103.1:0-157973 GCF_004799145.2 Neltuma alba | reverse complement strand
CGCACCTCCTGGAGAAGATGAAGAATAGATGATTATTAGGTTGGGGCAAAACGCAACGTTTTGCCCCCCTAATTATTTTTTTTTTTCTTTTTTTTTCCTTTTTTTTTTTTTATATTTTTGAATCTTCCAAGAACCTGCAAGCAAATTCAAGGATAAGGTAGCATTAATTGTCCTAAAAAATCAATTAGTCACAATTAAACCAAAATATGACAATTTTGCCCCCTATAAAATAATAATTCAAAATAAATAAAATAAATCAATTAAGGCAAAAAGAGAGCAATTAAGCTGACAAAACTCATATAAAAGATACCAAAATATATAAAAATAATTGAGTTTGTCAACTCCCCCCCACACTTAGCCTTTTGCACTCCTGGGCAAAACTTCATTAAAGAAGAATTCAATAAAGAGACTCAATGCAAGCAACCATAAATTAACTAAGCATGAATGTGCAATTAACTCAAGCACCTTTATTCTTAATTAATCAACAATCATAGAATACTTCAGTGCAAAGAAATTAACACAAGAAACATAGCAGGATAAAAGAAGAGAAACATAATAGAGCTCACATAGGGTACAAGTGTTTCACACTCATCTCTCAAATGGGAAAAATTTCACTCAATCCACCTAGATTAGCACCTACCATAAGCTTGTAGAGATTCTAATATCTCCACTACTAACATACCTTAGACTCAAGGGGACTTGAAGGGTTGTAATGTTGGAAACTATGGCCAAATGAATGAAATGGACTAACAAGTGAAATGCATGAGTAGTAAATAATTAACTCAAAGTGAGCTAAAGTACAATCATGAAACAACACCAATGTGCAGATTTTAACCTTTTGAGACAAAAATCTTTGCTCTTCAAACCACCATGGAATGCCTTATTTCAAATTTATTCTTTTGTTGCAACTTATTTTCTTCTCTCTCTCTCTTTTTTTTTTTATAACTTTCTTTCTTTGGCTTTTTCTAAACATTTCTTCTCTTTCTTGCCTTTTTCTATTTCTATTTCTTTTTTTTTTTTTTTGGCATCCAAACCCAAGAAGGCAAAGATATAGACATTATGATGTACTTTTCAAAATGAAAAATCCAAATGTAACTCATGCAAAACACTTGCTTGAAAGAAAAATGAATGTAATGAAAGTGAAGGCTCAAAGGGGTGAACAAAGGTTAAATGAAGTGGTTTGTGTTTGGGTAAGGTTTAGAAATGAATGCCCCTATCATCTTCACAAATCTAGGTATTAGTGCAGCTTTGAAAAAGAATCTAAACAAGTTCTAGAGGTTAACCAAAACTAGGTGAAAATCACACAAGATGAGAAAAAATATATGGCTCAACAATCCTTCCATCAAGGCTTTCTCCAAGATGTTTTCTCCTTAAGAATCAAGCTATGAAACAAGGTTAATAACACTGCACCAAAGTATTCTACTATGCTAATAACTAAGAACAGAAATCACTCAATCAAATGCAATCAAACTCAGCCGTGCAATATTCACAAGCATTGTGCAAAAAGATTTTAAAAAGAGGTGCCCAAGGATTACAAAAGTCAAGTCAGCAATAGAGGGAACAGCAACTCGCCCATACAGCAGTGCAGAGCACTGAGGCGAATGAAAATAGGAGGACACAGAAACTAGCAGCAAAATTCCCAAGCAAGAATCACTCTCAAATCATGCGATGCAATTCAGAAATCAACCAATAGGCAGAGAAGAGAGCAATTATAGCAGCAATACTTAGGAAACAGGAGCAAATCCAAAGGCAAATTTTTTTATTTTTTTTTTTCAAAAGAAAGCTCAACAACTCAACAACAATCCCTCCCCCACACTTGATCAATACATTGTCCTCAATGTTAAGATAATGTGAAATGAAAATAGACAAATATAAATCAAGTGATCAGAAGAGATGGTAGAATCAAGAGGAAACAAAACAAACAACTACTAAACAGAAATAAACAGCTACAACTACAGCTACTGGAAAAGTTCCCTCCCCTACACTTACTCCTAACTATCTCAGCAAACAGATATCACCAGCAATACAACATAAAGTAAAAGAGTAGGGTGGAAGGGAACAACCGGGTGATCAGGGAGGTCTGTGATTCTCATGGTAGTGCTTCAGTAATGGCCGTTGACTTGTGAAGTTATACCGGTCTCCTCATCTACGAGCTCTACCGTGCCAAAGGGATATACTTTAGTAACTCTAAACGGACCTTCCCACTTGGTGACAAACTTCCCGGGCATCAGCTTCAACCGGGCTTTAAACTTTAGAACCTTGTCACCTTCATGAAACTGCTTCCTCAGAATCTGTTTGTCATGAATCATTTTCAGCTTGTCTTTGTAGATTCTGGCATTGTCGTAGGATTCAAGTCTCATCTCTTCAAGTTCCTGGAGTTGCATCTTCCGATTGATAAGTGAAGATTCGAGATCTGCATCACATGCCTTGATTGCCCAATAAGATTTGTGCTCGATCTCCATAGGTAGATGGCAAGCCTTGCCATAGAGCAACCGGAAGGGGGACATGCCTATAGGGGTCTTGTAGGCAGTCCTGTAAGCCCAAAGAGCTTCCTCAAGCCTTTCACTCCAGTCCTTACGGGATGGTTTCACGATCTTCTCAAGTATTCGTTTCACTTCCCGGTTAGAGACTTCAGCTAACCCATTCGTCTGAGGGTGATAAGGAGTGGCCAGCTTGTGATTGACTCCATGTTTAGCCAATAGAGACTTGATGGTCCTGTTGCAGAAGTGTGTTCCTTGGTCACTGATGATTGCTCTTGGAATGCCATACCTGCAAAAGATATGAGAACGTAAGAACTTGGCAACAGTAGAAGCATCATCTTTCCTAGTTGGCACTGCTTCTACCCATCGAGACACATAATCTACTGCAAGTAATATGTATGAAAATCCAAAAGACGAAGGGAAGGGACCCATAAAATCCATGCCCCACACATCAAAGATTTCACAAAAATGCATAGGTCTTAGAGGCATTCATGCTTCCTACCCAAACTCCCAAACCTCTAACACTTATCACAAGACTTGCAGAAAGAATAAGCATCCTTAAATAGAGAAGGCCAATAAAAACCACACTCTAAAACCCTCCTAGAAGTCCTATTAGCACTAAAATGCCCCCCACAAGATAAAGAATGTGCAAAGGTAAGGATAGAGTGGATCTCATTATTTGGAACACAGCGTCTGATGATCTGGTCACTGCATTGCTTCCACAGGATTGGAGCATCCCAGATATAGTATCTTGCCTCCCTCTTCAGCTTATCAATCTGAAATTTAGACATAGAAGGAGGTATAAGGTCAGTGACAAGATAATTAACTATATTAGAGTACCAAGGCTCATGAACAGCCAAGGCAAAAAGTGCAGAATCAGGAAATGAGTCAATAACAAGATCAGAAGAGTCAACTCCCTGTGTGCCTTCAGGTAACCGACTAAGGTGGTCAGCTACATGATTCTCCGCTCCGGCTCGATCTCTAATCTCGATATCAAACTCCTGTAGCAGCAAAGCCCATCTCAGCAGTCTAGGTTTAGACTGAGGCTTCTTAAATAGGTACCGAATCGCTGCATGATCTGTAAAGACAACCACTCGAGAGTTTATAAGATACTGTCTAAACTTATCCAAAGCAAAAATAATAGCAAACAGTTCCTTCTCCGTAGTGGTATAATTCACTTGAGCGGAATCAAGCGTCTTGGAGGCATATGCGATGACTCTAGACTGTTTCTCCTCCTTCTGTCCAAGCATGGCACCTACTGCAAAGTTAGAAGCATCACAAGACAACTCAAAATGTAAATTCCAGTTAGGTGCAGTGAGAATAGGAGGTAAAACAAGCATAGATTTCAAAGTGTCAAAAGCATGTCTACACTTATCATCAAATTTAAATTCAGTATCCTTTTTCAATAAGGTAGAAAGAGGCAGAGCAACTTTACTAAAATCCTTAATAAAGCGCCGATAGAAACCTGCATGCCCTAAGAAAGACCTCAAATCCTTTAAACAAGTAGGATAAGGAAGGGATGAAATAACTTCAATTTTGGCCCTATCAACCTCAATCCCCTTTCGAGAGATGAGGTGACCTAAGACTATCCCTTTATCAACCATGAAATGACACTTTTCAAAGTTTAAAACCAATTTCTTATCAATACACCTCTCAAGAGCCTGCTCTAGGCTATTCAAGCACTCATCAAAACTCTCACCATAAACAGTGAAGTCATCCATAAAAACTTCCATGTTTTGCTCTAGAAGATCACTAAATATCGCCATCATGCACCTTTGAAAGGTGCCTGGAGCATTACACAACCCAAATGGCATCCTTTGATAAGCAAAGGTACCAAAAGGGCATGTGAAGGTAGTCTTGTCCTGATCTTCAGGAGCGATAGGTACCTGAAAATAGCCAGAAAAACCGTCAAGAAAACAATAGTGAGACTTTCCTGAAATTCTTTCCAACATCTGATCTATAAAAGGTAATGGAAAGTGGTCCTTTCTCGTAGCATCATTCAACTTCCTATAGTCTATACACACTCTCCAAGCATTTTGAACCCTAGTTGGAATCAGTTCATCATTTTCATTTCTCACTACTGTGATACCGCTCTTCTTTGGTACTACTTGTACCGGACTTACCCACTCACTGTCTGATATGGGATAGATGATCCCAGCACTCAACAACTTTGAGACTTCCTTCTTAACCACATCCAGAATAAGAGGATTCAGTCTCCTCTGTGGTTGCCTAACTGGCTTGGACCCTTCATTCAAAAGGATCCTGTGTATGCAAACTGAGGGATTAATCCCCGGAATATCCCCTAAAGACCATCCTATAGCCCCTTTATGACTCTTCAACACAGAAATCAATCTTTCTTCTTCAGAACTACTCAAAGAACTGGAAATAATAACAGGCAATTTAGAATCAGCAGCAAGAAAGACATATTTCAAATTAGAGGGGAGAGGTTTCAGTTCTAAATCAGGAGGTTGCACAACAGAAGGAACTAATTCCTTTATGTCAAGTGCATTCAATGCAAGTGGCATGTCCATATGGCTTAGGGAAGGAGATATAAGCTCATCATGATGTGTATGTCCTCTACTTCCCAACTCAGTGCCATTCTTGGATGACCTACAAAAAGAAGGATCGGTATCAATTTTATCAACAGAAACATCAAGTAAATCACAAGAAAGAGTGGGATTAGAAGTGACTAAGTCAGTAGCAAGCTTGTTGCTAGCCTCTTCTAATGTTCCAGCACCACTCAAAGGGGAAGCTACCGGTGTAGCTTGTGTAACAGCTCCTTTATCATCAGTACCTGCAGAATCAACAAACTCGCCTTTCTCAAGGCTATCATCAAGTGTAATGTTCAAGGCAGAATCACAGTTAAGACAAGATGATGCATCAAAATCATGAGAGATGGAAAGGAGGTGATCAACTTCTAAACTGTTAACACACACCACGTCACCATAACATGAGCAAAAAGAAGAAGAATGAGGGGTAGATAAACAAGTAAATGCATCATCATGCTCAACAATCTCACCATACCAGTCATTTTCATGCATCTCAGATTCATGCAAATCATCAACATCATTAACAGCACAATCAATCAAATTAACACCCAAGTAAGAGCAATCTGCATAACCTTGACTCATAGCATCAGAAATGTTGAAGGTAATCTGTTGGTCCCCAAAGCCCATGGTAATGACCCCGTCTTTCACATTAATTATGGTTTGGGCTGTTATAAGAAAAGGTCTTCCTAGAATCAAAGTGCTATCGGCTTTAATCTCATCAGTCATATCTAGCACATAAAAGTCAGCTGGGAACACAAGACCCTTCACTTGCACAAGAACGTCCTCAAGAAAGCCCTTAGGATGTCTCACGGTCCTATCAGCTAAACCTAGCACAACACTAGTGTCTTTCAAGGCATGAATACCCAAACTCTCATAGACAGAGGTAGGCATAACATTTATGGCTGCACCTAAGTCTAGTAAGGCATGTGAAATGTTTGTTTTGCCTATGGTACAGGGAATAGTGTAGGAACCCGGGTCTTTACACTTAATAGGCAGCTGTGACTTGAAGATAGCACTAACACTAGACCCCAGTTGGATTCTCTCACTATGCCTATACTTCCTCTTGTTTGTACATAGATCTTTCAGAAACTTAGCACACTTAGGCATCTTCTTAATCAAATCAAGTAATGGCACATTAACCTCAAGTTTGCTAAACATTTCAAAAAGCTCATCATTATCTTTCTTTTCAACAACTTTCTTACTCATGAGATATGAATGAGGAAAAGGCAAGTCAGAAATATTTACCTCATCACCTTTGGAGGATGATCCTTTCTCTATTGGCTCTTTGGATTGAATGGAGGTCTCTTGAGTGGCCTTGGGAATGTCTTGAGTGGTTTTAGAAGGAGGAGACTCAACTTCTATCTCTTCATCAACCGGTTCTTCACCCTCTTCATCATCTTTGAATTGCACTGTCTTAGCACCAATTTCCTTACCGCTTCTCAATGTAATTGCATTCAAAGATTTAGGATTTATCACCGTGTTGGAAGGCATTGAACCACTAGCCTTAGCTTGCTGTTCACTCACACCATTTGACAACTTAGTGACATAAGAAGTCAAATTAGAGGTTCTAGTTTCCCATTGCTCCATCCTATTCTCTAGGGCTGCAAATCTAGCTTCAGATTTAGCTTCAGACTTAGATATGTGCTCAGTCATTGCCTCAATGCCCTTGAGTATTCGAGAGAACCGCTCATCATCCTTAGACTGTGATTGCTGTGGGGTAGACATGGCTCTAGAAGATTCTCCTTGTAACCCTCCATAGTAAGATTGCCCTTGAGGAACCATATTCCCTTGAAACCCCTCTTGAACCTGCCTATTGTCACCTCCTCCCCATCGGAAATTTGGATGAGCTTTCCATCCTTCATTATATGTGTTTGAGTATGGGTTCCATTGCTTAGATTGATTGACCCTTCCTTGATACATGGCAGAAACTTCCTCATATCTATGAGGGCAAGCAGCAGAGATGTGCATAACAGAGTTACAATGCTCACAACTAGGTGCAGTCATCTCCATGGAATTAGGAGTCCGAGTGTCAACAGGGGGAGTGTGAGATGCAAGCTTATTCAACTGTGTAGTCAAAGCAGCAATCTGAGAAGTGAATGTGTCCAATTGAGGAATGTGGACTAAAGAAGGATTGGCATGCATTGCATTGATATTTTTAGACTCCCTGATGCTATACTGTTGATGGTTCAATGCCATTTTCTTGATAAGTTCCCATGCCTCCTCAGCAGTTAAATCAATAAGAGAACCCCCAGAAGCAGCATCCAACATCCCCTTATCTTGGGTCTTAAGTCCATCATAAAAGTATTGGACTAACTGCTCATCTGGAATCTGATGGTGTGGACATCTAGAAAGTAAGTCCTGAAAGCGGTTCCAATAGTCATAAAGTGACTCATCATAATCTTGCTTTGCAGAGTAGATCTCTTTTCTCAATGTGGAAGTCCGGGAAGCAGGGAAATACTTCTCCAAGAATGCTTTTCTGAGGTTGTTCTAGTTATGGTAGGCATCTGCCATATAACTAGGCAAGCTCATGTACCATTCTCGCGCTTTGCCCTCCAGAGACAAGTGGAATACCTTCCAAAGAACCTCATCCAGATTAGCCCCAACCGGCTTCATGCTAGCACATACCATAGAGAGAGATTTCAGATGGTTGTACGGGTCCTCACCTGTCAAACCATAAAATTTAGGCAAATTATTAAGCAGTGGACCTTTAATCTCAAAATTAACATCAACATTAGGGCATGCAGGTTTCTATCGGCGCTTTATTAAGGATTTTAGTAAAGTTGCTCTGCCTCTTTCTACCTTATTGAAAAAGGATACTGAATTTAAATTTGATGATAAGTGTAGACATGCTTTTGACACTTTGAAATCTATGCTTGTTTTACCTCCTATTCTCACTGCACCTAACTGGAATTTAAGGGCAGTTAAACTTCAATCATCTTCCTCATCCTCTTCTGGTTGTCGATATTCCAAAATCTCTGCAAATCCCTGCTTCGAGTTGCTATGATTTAATTAAAGAACCTGACAACTAAGAACTAGAAACTACACATATTTACATCCATCATACAGAGTCTCACTACAGTAAAAATAGGGTTAATGTGCAAATTTACCTCGAAAGTTTTCACTTAGGAATACTGGGTATTCAAATTTTTTTGAAAGCAAATTTACTTCCAAAATTTAAAATCATAGCAATATTTCTCCCTACCATTAAAAGACATTGACCATTAAAATAGTAATGTTGACTGTTAATATTTTTAACAGTAAGAGACAATATTGCCATGATTTTAAATTTTCAGGGCAAATTTGCTCCCAGAAAAACTTTTGGGTACCCAGTGCTTCTCAGTGAAAACTTTCAGAACAAGTTGGCACCTTAAGCCAAAAAAATGTGATTATTAAAGAAATTTAATGATGGAATCTTCATTTAGAAACAAAATTACCGGCGAGAATTTTTTTCCATCACTAACTAAATTGCAACGGATTACAAATATTTTTATTTGTAATTAAATATTGACTGAATTTTTATTTGTAATAACTAATGAAATGTAGTTAATACATAAACACAAGTTGTGAATGACATGAGTGACCTTATTACTTACTACACGAAAGTTGTCAGTAACTAAAGAAATGTAGTTAATATATAAACAAAAGTTGTGAATGACCCTGAAAGAGTGATCTTGTTGCATGTTAAACGAAATTGTTCGTAGATAATAAAATGTGATCATTACCTCAATGAAAGTTGTGAATGACAAGAAAAAATGGCCTTGTCATTCTTTCAAACTTGCAGTGTTATGCGCCTCCTATGGGTTCCTTTAGGTTTGTTGTTTCAGTTCCTTATGTTTGGGCTATATTTCTATTGTCGTGCACAATGGGCCTCTAATTTTCATGTTGATGCATGGGTAATCGGGGATCCTTTCTTTGCCTGATGTAATCCTTTAGTTTGTTTCATAATTTAAAAAAAAAATACTACTCCTTCTGATTCATAATATAAAAAATTAGTTGACTTTTCTTACATATTAAGAAATAAAATACCTACATGTAGCCAAAAAAAAAAAACACTACTCCTTTTGGTTTATAATATAAAAAATTGGTTAACTTTTCTCATATACCAAGGAAAGAAAAGGCCCATGGATAGCCCCAAAAAAAACTCCTTTCAGTCCATAATATAAGAAATTGGTTAACTTTTTTCACATACCGTGAAATAAAAATTTACTCATTAAATTTATCATAAAATGGTAAAGTTTTCCTATTTTCCTATTTTATACGTTGCACAGTATTTTATTTTAATATTTTTTTTGGGCCAAATATTTTAATATTGTTGACTTTAATTAAAAGCCCTGAACCAACGGATGTCCCCCCGCATAGGATTGTGTTTGAGTTTAACGTGCTTGTCCCTCAAGGGCATTTGGATTCTCTTCATAAATGCGAACTAATTCTCACCCGTTGTATTGAGGTTAACCCTATGCGGTTGACAGTTCCGTTGGTTCAGGAGTTATCAGTTGACAGGAATCTGGAATTAAAATATTACTCCTCTGATTTTATTTATGTGGCAGAGAAAAAAGATATTTTTTGGTACTATTTATAAAGCATTGAGAGGAATTTTTGGTATGAATGTATAATTTTACCCTTAATTTGTTATGGTTTTGACTTTATTTATATGAGGCATAATGTATATTAAATAGGAATAAAGTTGAAAAGTTGTTGAATTTCAAATGAGAATTAATAAAGTTTAAAGTTTTTCTTGGTCTGTGTGAAAAGTATTAGAAATAATTTATAAATAGGACCAGAGGAGTATGCATGTGGATAGCACAGTTAGCACTTATCTAGGTTCCTTAAACATCTAGTCGGGGGTTTAATCCCTACAGTGTGTATAGTGTGTATAGAAAGGGTCTCATGATTAGCACTAAAACACAGTATGAGGGGATTAGTCATTTTTATTGGCATAGATACCGTGAGCCTACCCAACAAAAAAAATGCATGTGGTCTTAAAAAAATTATGCATGTCCTCCTCGACGAACTCGTGTGCAATTTAGTTTGGATCTATATTAATTAAAAAAAAATAAAATAAAGCAGTTGAGAGTGAGTTGGAGGAAGAGAAACACTCTAATTATTGCATATCATGTTATATACCATATGAACGTAATTGATCCGAATACATATTTAATCTTAAAACACATGACAACATGAAAAGATTGAGAATATATTTTGCCTGCTGTAATGACATTGGATTTTTACCCAACTTTTGTCTCTCGCCTGGTGTAATTTGTGAAGAATGAAATAAAGGATTTTTCATCTTAACAAAGTGCGATGGCAATCCATAAGCCCAACAAGCGTATAAAGGATATATTTTTCTTAATATTTTTTTTTGAATGACAAGCGGTTTGACATAAAAATGGAAAAATGAAAAAATAAATCAAATATTCAAATATCTCCAAATGTAGCTTATAATAAAAAGACCACATCTATAAGATACTTCGAAGGAAATGATTACTAAACATTAGTGATTCACAAGATGCTTTGTAGGAAAGAGTCTCAGGGGCTGTTTGGAAGAAAACCAAATCATGGTTTTAAAAATAATTTTATGATATATGAAGTAGATATGTAAGGAGAGTTTTGTCTCAATTTGAGTAAAAGTACTTTTTAAAAAGTAATTTTTGTGATTACCAAACATCCGGCTACTATTAATAGCAGGGCAAAAAGAGGAAATCAATTTCATTTGAAATACTTCGAAAAAAATCAGGATCCTAAGCTTTTCGCATCATAATATATAAAACATGTCACTCAAGTTTAGTCTGTTATTTGCATGTCTTTAGTTCAATTTGATCTCAAACTCACTTGCGCTGGGCTAGTTAAGATTTATCCGGGTTACAATTTTAATACTTAGAAATTATTAATCCACGTAAAAACAACATCAAGTTTTCACAACAGATTACTTACTTACCTTCATGTTTTATCAGCGAGCTCTAAATCAATATGAAGATCAGAAGAAGGAGAAGTAAATATATATAGAGGGAGAGCTTTCATTCTTAATTATACATAAGCTTTATTCCACGGTACACATAGCTATATATCGCCGCCAGGCTTATTCATTCCACGGCAAATCATTTGCCGTTTATTTATACGCAATACAAGCATGGTACAACACCTAACTGGCGTCCTTCACACAGCTTTATATTGCCTGGCGTTATATATTGTTCCTGGAGGGCTTGATTCACATGGAAGTGGCAAGCTTCAAGGCAGGTTCTTCTTTCTTCCCCTTGGTTGGGTATCCGCCATAACAGTTTATGTTACATACTCCCCGAGTAGTACCGGTGTTTCTTTTGACGAGCATGTAACCACTTTGTCCCCAGCTGGTTCCCCATGAGTTTTTAACAATCCAGTAATCTTGACCATCACTGGTTGAACCATATCCTACGATTAATACAGCATGATTGATTTTGCATGATGAACTGATGCTTGAGCAATCGTCTCCATTAAAGATTCCCTGTCACAGCAATTACTTTTCAAATGTGTTTTGTTGGATGCTAGAGATATGATGATGAGGTAATGAAAATATGACTTACACTTTTGTAGCGCAAAAAATCCCGGCTTCCATATATGTAAACACTAACAGGTTGCTTGTAAACATAACAACGGAGGGAACTTTCAGATATAGGTTTCGACCAATCATGATAGCCATCGATAGTAGCAATTGTGTTTGCAGCCTGCATCAAGGCAGAATAAGAATAAGAGTAAGACCATAATTAAAAAAATTACATATATTTAAACTACCCAATTAGTTCACACAGGTCTAAACACTAACCGCTGCAGAATTGCAAGCACTAGCGTTAGCTGTATATGGGTAAACTTTTTCTGAGGCAATACCACCATGCTTGATGACATATTTAAATGCATTGAAGGTCGACCCTCCCTTGCAGCCTCCACTTCCGGAGCAAGATACGAGTTGTTGTTCAGAAAGTGCTACAAGCTGTTGAGTGACTATCTGATTTATACCTTCCATAGCTCCGGTCGCACAGAATGCCCAACAAGAACCTACAACACGAATATGATTTGCTATTATATGCTCCTATTATATGCTGCAATTAGATTATAACAGAAGAACGAAGCAAATTTGAACTTACCACATCTGCCTTGGTTTTTAACACGAGTTACAGCTCCTTTGGTCCTCCAATCCCAGGAAGAGGGTGCATCTGGACATGATGCGTCGTTCAATATCATTTCGCTATTGTTGATTTCCATCATGGGTTCCTCTGTCTCATGCAAGTACATTTTGCTGAACTCTTCGTACGTCATATCTGAGAATTCGTTCAAACCCAAGCTGTAGTCACTGGCTGACTTCCTTTCTGCATTTTTCTCTCTGATTTCCTTCAAATTGCTTTTGAAGATTTCAAATCTTATTGCCTCCTCTCCCAAATTTTGGTATTCTCGTCCTGTCTCCTTCCTCCAGATTTGGAATAGATGGAACACTTGTGTGTCAGAAACGAGATTGTCTAGATCCAGGTTCGAAAGGGAATACTCATCCGGCACACTGGAAGAAAAGGTAAGAGAAATGGAAGCATACCAAACCAGGAAAAGGAGGAAGATTTTAGTAGCAAGCAAACTCATTGTGCACTAGAAGGTGATAGATATTGAGCCAAGCGTTTGGATTGTGCATGGTTCTTGCATAGCATTATTGTTCCATATATATAGAGGCAGCTACGTACAGTCCCTTCATCACAGCTCACTTTTATTAAATATTCATCTAATTCTTAATGCAGAACGTAATTAAAAAGTTAATGTTGCTCCTTTACGTAAGACCTATTTCCTATCTTTATCATTTTTTTCCAAATTAACCCTATTGATATTCCCTCAATAATAATTGAGTAGGAGAAGAAAGGAGGGAAGTAAGGAATATGCTTAAGGTGTTTTAGACTATCATATGAAATAATTTAACTAACATCCTTAATCTACTCAAATTAGTTAATTAGGTTTTATATTAAAAATCAGAGGAGTACTGCATGATTGATTGAGGGGGGAAAGTAATTAAGAATGGGGAAATTAAATGTGAAACGTGAGTGATTTTGGCAGATTCTGCAAATGCGATAGGTATAGTGTCCCCACTTCCACAATAATTTCCATAACGCCAAGCTTCTTTTGCTTTCACCCGTTGAAAATGATGAAGATTGCAGCCTCTCAAATGTGTTTAAAATTAAATTACATGTGTGTGTGTGTGTGTGTGTGTCAGGACCAATCTGAAGATTTGTAAACAAAAATATGGCCGGCCCAAAAGAATTGGAGGGAGTATATTCGTAATTTTTCGTTATGCTTACAAATAGTATAGTGATTTGAATAAAATGACAAATATGTATAGTGAGATAAGAAAAGATAACATGTAATCATCTCTTTAGCACACCTTGGGCTACCCTTTTTGGTTATATCTGCTGGGACATATGGGTGGTTAAATGCAATCGTCTCTTTAGCACGCCTAGCACAAATGATCCTCACAATGGATTTTCAAGCTTCTTCAGAGCATGCCTAGATTAAGACCTAGTGAAACACTACAGGTTTTATAGGTTCCATGAGACACTTGAGGAACCAAACAGTGGCCATGCCGAAGGGACGATAAAACTGGCAATAGGTGGCTCAGTGCTGCAGGATGGAAGAAGCGGTTGCGGTGGAGTGATACAGGATGACGCAAGAAATTGGATTGTTGGGTTTAGTTGCAAACGTGCCTTCTACGATTGTAGAGATGATTGGGATCATTCACGGCCTTAATATGTGCTGGAGCAGGAATTTCAACGAAATCTCACTTCACTCTGACAGCTTAGATGCTATCATCCTACTCAATAGGGGAAGTGATGGCTAACACTCTTTCAAGGATATCATTGATGATGCTAGACTACTCCTTAATAGAGATTAGAAGATTAATGTTTGTCGTGTGTATAGGGATGAAAACCACTTAACTGACTATTTAGCTAAACTCTCACATAGTCTTGATACATCTTTTTGGATCCTTGATCAACCTCCTCCTCCCTACCGAGAGGCAGAGGGTGATGAAGGTGATTAGGTTTTACTTGTTCTTTTTGATGTTGTCTTTGTTTTGAGTTGTATCTAGTAACTTTTATTCAAAAAGAAAAGAAAGATAACATGTGCGTTGTCTGATCTCGTGATATTATATTGGATTTTTAATCCTAAACAAAGTGTCACACGAATCCGAATCAACAAAATCATAAAGGACATCTTGTTACTAGCTTTTTTTTTTTTCCTTTTAAAAAAAATGATAAGATGTCCTACGCAAAAATGATAAGGAGATGCATGGTTTACATCTCAGGAAAAGAATTTGTCCCATTCACTTATTGTCCACTTTCTTCCCCTCCTTTATCCTTGCTATTAAATTAACTTTGAATTGTTAAAATTTAATATCTTATAAAAAATAAAAATGATATATAAAATATTTTAATAAAAATATACATATGTGAACTATTTAAATCAAATTTTAATAATTTAAATTTATGTATATACTTTTTTGGTAGTTGATATTAAAATAATAGTTTTATAAGATATTAAATACAGGACAATAACCATGTATCCTATTTTTGAAATATCAATATTTAATAGCATTTAATTATAAATCACACGAAACAAAAGATAGCACATGGCCATATGTAATTGAAGAACTTGACATAAAGGACATAAGTAATTTGACCTCAGTTTTTCTTAAATATAAATTGTTGAAAGCTAATCTAACGATGAGAATTACGAAAAAAGGTAGAGGAAGTTAATCACAATGAAAGTGGAGAGGTTCCCTTCTTCCCCCCTCAATCATGCCTCACGGAAACACCAGTCATCAGTGCCTTAGCCGGCGTCATGGCCTTCTATTTTACCAATTTAATGAAACAATTTTGTGACATTTTTTTCCCAAAAAAAAAAAAAGGACTCAGCAAGAAGGTTCAAACATTTTTTGGACCAGCTAAATTAAATTAGGAAATTTAAATTTTACTATTTTGTTTTTATAAGTTAATATATAACTTTTTTTTTTCATAAATTGATTGTTATGATATCAATTTGATATTATTTTATCTTCTGTGATGAAAATATTGCCAAAATTCAAATAAGTTCTAAATCGTTTATCATCATCCCAATTAAAATCCCCCTAAAATATCTTGTGCCACTAGAACAAATGGTCCCGTTTAGTACGTCGTTAAAGATGAGGAATAAGAATTTGGATTAGAATTGATAAAAACTATTAGAGTATTTAGAAAATACCATCTCTTTCATAATATTTCTCAATCCTATATATATGAATTTGTCCAATTCTAAGTAACAAGTAATCACTCATACTAAACATTCTTTTAACAAATTTTTTTTAATTTTAATCTCAATCCTTGCCCATTATTTTTAATATTTCGTAACAAATGGGACTAACAATCTTTGGAAAAACCCAGGATATCTCTGCGCCACTTTTACGAGATAATAAAATAAGTGGAGCACGGGGAATGAGGGAGACTGGTGACTGATCTTGGTCTCCTCATAGAAGAGAACAAAAGTTAGAAAAAAATTGGAAGCCGACAAATCCAGGAATAGGGAGTGGGAAGGAGATTAGCGACAAGGGGGACGCCAAGCTTTTCCATGCAGCGACCACGACAGCCCATACAGTGGCGACCTAAATAAAATAAATAAATAAATGTAATAATTGAATGGGCCATGTGTCCAAACAATTATATATAAAAAAACAAGGATGGCGCTCCATTATATATAAAATGACAAAGATTCCTTTCTATCACATCTTATAAAATGGTTTCCGTACATGATGTTCATTAGCAAAAACTTTAAAAAATAAATACTTTTTGAATTTCAAAAACCAGAATAAAAAAAAAGAATAGAATATCTCAAAATTCGAAATTTCAAATAAATACGTATGACTAAAATAAAAATTTACGATGTTGTTAAATTATAATAGGGACAATCACTAAGAGGTTATATAAAAAAAATTTTAATTATCAAAACGTCATAATAACAAATGATCAACCCAAAACTGTTATTATTTCCTAATTTAAAACTTATCATTACTTAGTATTTATTTCTTAACAGACTTTAAAGTAATTAAATCCCTTTCATTGTAATATGACCCTTGTAATGAGTTTAACAACTTTATCAATGTCATTTACAATTTACAAATTCAACATTTAGAAAAACACAAGTAACATGCCCTTGTCATAAATCATTTACTCATTACTAATGACATTTATAACATTTCAATATAGACTTTCGTCACTTCACCAATATTATTTCCAACACCTCTTTATATTAAGTGGTTTAAATCATGATCTTCCCGCATTTTTTCAAAATGTTAAAATTATAAAAAAGAATTGTTATATATAGAGTTATTAATTATGGCAACGCGGCCCCCCAGGAAACATCAAACATGATAGAAGACGTGGGTCCCACGATCAAAAGTGGGGACCAGATACTCAAATGAGTGATTTTAAGCTCTCCACAACCACACGCCGAGCGACCACCCATCCGATAAAGCAGATAGGGACAGGACAGTGAATGAAAGTGTCACGCGCACAAACGGTTATTATGTACAAAAAACACATTCCATCACATGCTCTATATCTAAAAAGTAAAATAACATCCTTTCATCTAACACATTAATTATATTTTCGGTTCATCTAATATTTTATATATGTTTTGATATCTTAATTTTATTTATAATGTATCCAGTACCATGAATTATAAATAAAATTAAAATACTAAATATAATTAAAAAATAATATTGGAATACTAAATGCATTAAAAAAATAATATGCAAGTGTTATATGCTATTTTATCTTGTATGTATTGGTTTATGTAAAGACATATTTATTATTGGGTTACTATAGTGTTTGATCATTATAGTTTATACCGCTTTTATCTTGATTTTAATATTTATAAATTCAAATAATATATTTTTAGTCTCTCAATAAATAAAATAATCTAAATTTTAATTAAAATATAAGAATTATTGTTTTTTACTGATAGAATTGGGAACTAAAATTTATAATTTGAAACTATAAGTAAAAAAATCAAAATAAAGACCAACTACAACAATGAAACATTATATTACTTTATTATCATACATATTGTTATTGTATTACAACATACTTTAAAATAAGTTTTTAGATATGATTTTATGAAGTATGATATATACATGTGTGTGTAAAAATTTAGTTTATATGAAAATGGGTCTTATATTTAGATGGGAGAGACTATATAGATAGATGAAAATAGATTCCATCTCAATATGATGATTTTCGTACACACATTGGAGAATTTATTATTTTATATACAGTTGTTGTTACCCCAATTACGTACATAATTTGGGCCAGGCTACTATTTATTTATTTATTTATTTTTGCCCTCCGCTGCCTGCTTTTATTTTATTTTTTATTTTTTTTCTTTTTCAAATCTCCACTAAACCTTGCCGCGCTGCTTCTTCCTCGCTCATTCATTCTCCTTAAACACCTCATCTACGCTCCAAGGACGATATAACAAAATCCCAAAAAAGATTAAAGAAATTATTTTTTCGACCAAAAATTGATTTTATTGTTAACTCTTGTGAGTTTTCCTCAACCATAAATATCAGTTCCTATACTCATAATCTGTTAATTATGACTAATGTCAAGGTGGATTATACAACATATAAGTTGCCAAAAAAATACCAAATATTACTGCCTCTGATTTTTAATATAAAAACTAAGAAACTAGTTTATAAATATTAAGAAAGTTAATTAAGTTAATTTTTTGTTAGAATTAGTTAAGTTAGTTTTTTTATAACAAATAAATGTTGTGTGTCCTAAAATATCCTTATTAATCATGTATATTAGAATGAAAACCTTTTAACATGTACAATCATAATATGGACAACTTTGGGTTATTTAAAATTATAAAAAGGTTAAATTGAATTTGGATCATCCAAGACTTTGGATGGTCTAGATTAAGATAAACATAATACTACTTTTGATTCTAAATATAAGAGTTAGTTAGAGATTTAATTTGATACTAAATCTAAGACACTAATTTATTTTGTCACCTGTATTTATTCATTTTTTTTCTAAACAATTCCTATTACAATTATACATGTTAAGGAATCTTTATTTTAATACATATTATTAACAAGGACTTAAAGTAGTAATATTTTTTACATTTGGTATTTTTTTGGCAACTTATATATTGTATAATCCATATTTACATTAGTCATAATTAATAGATCATGATTATAGGATATTTATGATTGAGGAAAAGAGTTAACAATAAAATCAATTATATCAAGATAATAGAAATAAAGATATGCATGTGTACCAACCGTTTCTTTTCCTTTTTTTTTTTTGTGGGTTTTGTTATTTTGTCCGTGGAGGATAGTCATGGATGAGGTGTTTAAGTAAAAGAGAAAGAGGGAGGAAGAGGCAACGTGGCAAGGCTTGGCGGAGAGTTGAGAAAGAAAGAAAATTTTAAAAAAGAAAAAAAAGAAGAGGGCAGCGGCCAGGGGACAACAGCGAGGAACGGAAAAAAGGGGAGAGAAGCCTAGTCCACATAATTTTATGCCTATTATTTTCCTAGCCTTATGACTGTTAGTCTAATAAGTATAATAATATTTATATATAAAAATAAAACATCAAATTACTATACAGCATGAAAATAAACTTAGATAGTTCAATTTTACAAGGATATAGTGTGCTCTATTTTTCACTCCCATTTGATTTTAATTTTTTAAACTAAAATTTACTTTTGGGGCTTTTCACTTCATAATTTGATAAATTAAATTATAGATATGCACAAGTATAAGTGGCACACATGGGTTATCAAGGACTAATTATAAGAGAATAAAATTTTAGAAAATACTACTTAGGAAATTAATTAAGTCAGTAAGCAGTGTATAACAAATGTATATTGATTTCTTTAAACTATCCTCTTTAATTATGTGCAATGAAATTACTTTTTGATTGAGAGTCTCCTTGACATATGCAATCAATATGAATACTTTGGGTTTAATGTTATAAATTTGGAAAGGAGATAGATTGAACTATTATATTTAGGGTTATAGTGAAACCCCTAATCTAAACAATGAATATAGATTATTGGATTAAGGTGCATCTAATACCCTAAAGTATTTTTTCATGTGCATCTAGTGTAACAATCCCCGTAACAAGTGCATAATTACTTATTTTCAACACAATAATTAATTCTTTAAAGATTAATAAAATAGAAAAGATTTACCAAAAACATTTAGGTAATAACTTTGGTAGAGAGAATAAATCATATAATTAAAAACAACCATAGTTATATAAAAGACCTCGTTAATAATGTCGAAAAGTCAACCATGATATGAAAAACAAAACTAATCAAATAGAAATCTACAATAGTCATTAACAATTCATATCTATAATAGAGTAATAGCCACTATTCCATAATAACAAATATAGTTAATATAACAAGAAATAATCAATACTTGATTTTTCACGTATATATCAAATCCATCATGAAACTCAAGGAGATAGTTAACAAGACTATCTTTATTAAATAATCAAGGGATGAATCAAATTGACCCAGTGACTAAAATTCTAATTCAACAAATATACATGGAGTGATTACAAGATAGTTAAGTAGGCAAAGTACATTTTCAAATAATATATAGTGTAAACACCTTTACAGAAAACAATATATAATAATTCAAAACGTAACTTGTATGCACAAAACTCCATCAACCATCTTTATAACCTCCTTGTAACCTCTGATAGAACCCATGGGCTACTCACATATAATAGGATTTGTCACTTTAACAAGACTGTACTAAGCTCTCTGAAGTTTAACTGCCCTTAATTGTCGCTTTGGGGTTACTCCAAAAATTAATCGAATTAATGCAATATAGTGCAAAACTCGGGTCGTTTCACTTTGAGGAGCCGAAAACGAAATTAAATCCTAGTAAATGAATGCAAGTAACCTAAACTATAAAAAGAGATTTTTGATTTTGAAAAGCTGTTAATTAAATACTAGGAATCAAATTGAAATTAAAATACTTTTTTTTTGTTTTTATATAAAAGTGATTAAAATGAATGGAGATTAAAGAAATGAAAATGAGACACACAAATAACACTGATAAAAATTAATCCTCCAATTCAACAACGCAGGCAATCATCACTCTAAAAGATGTGGGAGTTAAAAACAATGAATTAAGAATTATAATTAAGCTTTTGATCCAACAACCGAGCCACCTCGAGTTGCCACAAAATATTTTCCTAAAATCCCAACTTACTAACTGCAACCAGAATAGTAAAATGGGATTAAGGATGCTAAAAACCAATGCTTAATTAGAACTCTTAAATCCAAAATAATAGAATTAAAGCTAGCAAGAGACTATATGATCCAAAATTCTAAGCCACCTTAGAAAATCACAATATATTAACTTCAAAATCAATATAAATGTCATAACCACAACATCATAATTGAAATCAAAGCTATAAACAGCCCAATGTCAAATGCTAAACAATAATCCAGTCACAATAATCCCCAAATATAATCAGATTAAGCAATACAATTATCCCAACAATTAGAAAAAACTATCCTAAGACCTAGGAATTGTTAAACAATTATTGAGTAGGAAATTAAAGCAACTAAAACTCCCCTTTGATGATCCAAGCTCCTGCCATTATTGTTGAATTAGAGAATTATAGATTCTAGCCTCGGTTTGCCATAAAAAATGTCATATTCAGAATTTTGCAGTCACCCATGGAAGAAGACAGAACGCAATCTGGGCGACAAGGAGAAGATGATCGCCGTCGCTGGTCCTTGTGCTGCTCGTGGGTTTCATCTCCTCCTCTAGCGTGTTCAGCGTCAGGTATCTCCTTCTCCAGCCGCCTCGCGTGTGTGCGTGCGTTTCCGTTCGGCCTCTTCGTTTTTTTCGCTGGTGCCGCTTCCCCTGTTTCGTGTGTGTGTTCAGCGTGTGTCTCCGGTCCCCTGTTGAATTATAGTATATTAGGGGTGGGAGCAAAACGCAGCGTTTTGCTCCCCCCTTTTATTATTTTATTATTTTTTTCTTTTTCTTAATTTATTTATTTTTATTTTTAAATCTTCTAAAAACCTGCAAACAAAATTCAAAAATAAGGTAGCATTGATTGTCCTCAAAAATCAATTAGTCACAATTAAATCAAAATATGACAATTTTGCCCCTATAAAATAATAATTCAAAATAAAATAAAATAAATCAAAGAACAATCAATTAAGGCAAAAAGGGACCAATTAAGTTGACAAAACCCATATAAAAGATACCAAAATATATAAAAATAATTGAGTTTGTCACTCTCCAATAATAAAGTGTAACTCACCCAAAAGTTACAGAGCTCATATCGGATTGTGGGTCCTCTTTCTTTGAAATATGAAAAGGTGTCATGTTTCTTGGGTTGACTCTTGACCCGGCCAAAGAAAGGGTGATACCAAGGACCCTAAGAATGTTAAAGCCAGCCATTGGTTGCCAAGTGGCGGCTATACCATGTGGTACGAAACAACTAAGCCTCCTACAATCATACTCCATCACAACTTGATACAGTTCCATAAGCATTTCAACAGTTCAATTTCATACAATTCAATGTCCATAAATTATTTCCAAATTCAATACTTAATTTTGTTCAACATCAACAATATAATCTCGAGATCAAACAATTCATGTACGCTTAACTAACAAATTTATCAAAACATAAATTTCATATTTTTATTCCACACTTTTTGTTATACATAAAACACTAACATATAATGATAATATTTATAATATCACCATATGCTTATAATCACATCAGCAAACATACAAGATAAATTAGAAAGTAGTTACTTTAAATTCTTGACATAAGAACTAAAATAAGAAGATTCAAGACTCAAGAGCCCAAACCAAGGTCACTCTACAATAATAAATTTATAAACATGTATTACTAAAAAAAACTAATTAATATAACATTACATAGTTTATTAGTTAGATCCCCATAATTGGCTCACTTAAAAAAAATATTCTTTAGGAAAAAGATAAAAATTCATCTATTCTTCCAATCCATTCCTAAAACTTATCAACTCTATTTTACTTATTAAAATTATCAATAAGGATAACTCCTTCCAATAATCCAATCACTCCCCATTCATTAGAATCAATAAATTATAATATTTTTCCCAATTTGTTCAAAACACTCAACTTCCACTAGTTAAAGTTCCTCCAAAAATTCTCAACATTCATATTCTAACAAAGTCCTCAAAACTCAAGCATTGGATCTCCAATATAACCTCCAATGAACTAAACTAAGAGATCAAATTCAAAATTAATATCACTATTATCACAATTAACAATTTTTCAAGCAAACCCTAACTTATATTTCCTCAAATCAACCATCTAAATAAAAAATCTAGGTCATAAAACTCCTATTCTAACCCTATAAAGCTCCATTAATATCATGATAATAACTTAGAAGCCCCAAAGATTGAAAAAATCTATCAAGCCCTGATAAATTTTATTTTCTGTCATAAACTTACAAAAACAAAAAGAAGAAGCTAAATAGAAAAAGTAGAATAAAAATGGATTACCTAAAAATCTTATATAAGACCAAAATAAGACTCCTTTTTTTCCTTTCCTCTCACCCTCTCTCAAACTTGCTCCTACAGCTTGCTAAAAGACGGACCAGAGGAACACGAAGGCGAAGCAAGAAAGGGGAGGGGAAAAAAGGTTTGAGAGTGGGGTACACGTGACCCCGCCATTGAAATGTTTTTTTTAATAAAATTTTTGTAAGGGCCACGGCCCACGAGGGGATTTACCCCCCTTCACCTGCTTGCCTCTTTATATATACACACACACACATATATTATTTTTATTTTTATTTGTCTAATAATAATTTTTTTAAAACTATTATTATTTTTTTAAAATTATATATACTTTTCATCCAAATTAGTATTTATAATTTAGGCAATAAGATTAAATTTAAGTACTATTAATTAATCTCCTTTTAATAAAACTTGAATCCCAAAATAAATATTTTGGATGTTATATCTAGTACCGTAAAGTATTTTGTGGTGTGTCCAATATTTTGAAGTATTTTTTTAGGTGCATCCAATAAAACTGGTAATACAGGCCAACCTGCTGGTTATAGGTTGGCCTGTGGCGGGCTCAAGGACCGATCAGTTGGTCCTAAAAGGACCAACTTCTAGTGGGATGATATTTTACCAACCCAGCCCACCAGGATGAGTTTGTGGGTTGGGCTCACCAACTCGCCATTTTTTTTTGGGTGCCTTTTGTTTTCTTTTAATAAAGTCTATTCTAATTCTTAAACACCTAAAATAAAATATACAAATAGAAATTATCATAAATAAAATATGAAATCTAAGGTTCCAAACATTCCAAAATATTAAGCATATATGATAGTTTATCCTAAATGATTAAACATACATCCCAAATTAAAACATAACAAATCTAGATCGATAATAATACAAACACAACGTTACAAATCACTATTAAGTGCTCAACCATGAGCCACCATTCAATGTTAATATAGTTCAAAGAATGATACGAAGATATGAAATTATTTGGTTGGGTTTGATAAGTAGAACCATTTTAATGAACTTTGCCACAAATAAAATTTATAATACAAAGTGAAAGATATATTGCATTATGGTAATTTTAAATAATAAGAATGAGATAAAGGATCAAAGGAGTAAACATAATTATATTTGACGGGAGGGAAAAATTTAAAATAAAATAAAACGTGTTGGCTCGCCAACCTTACAGGTTAGCCTGCCGTGGGTTTGATCTTGGTGGTTATAGATTCAAAAGATTCATTTTAAAATGAGCCTGATTTTCATCAATCCAACCTACTTCTTGGCAAGTTTGGCTCAACTCATATTACCAACCCTAGCGTTTGGCATGGCGAAGTATTTTTTAGTGCATTCAGCACTTTAAAGTATTTTTTTCTTAGTGCTCCTAGCACCCAAAAATATTTTTGGTGCATCCAATACCAAGGCAAAAAAAAAAAAAAAGAACTTCAGAGTGTTGGATGCACCTAGAAAATATTTTAGAGTATCGAATGCACTACAAAATATTTTGAGGTGCTAGATGCGCCTAAGAAGATACTTCAGGGTGTTGAATGCACTTTAACCCTAGATTATTTAACAAAGTGTACCAATATCTAGGTGGTTAGGCATTGTTTAGGGTTATTGTCATTCACTTGGAGGGTCATTATGCGAATTAACACATAATAAAGAGATGACGAGTTCAATCTAATTGGGACTTGGAATGATTCATTCATCAAGGAAATGCTCATCTCATCGCATCAGACATCACTTACTCCATTGCATTCATTCATTAATACCTTGAAGTAAACAAGGTTTAATTCAATTAGATAAAAGAAAAATGACAGAAAAATACTTGTTAAATCTTAAAAAGATAAATAGGTCATATTGACTATCCTTATAATGATTTTGACTGCACTTATAATGGTTTGTACTTCAAAATTGGTTAAAATCATCTATTTGTCATTTTGAAATTCAACAGTCAAGTTTTCTGGATAAAACCACCCATACCCGCTCAATTGTTAAATTGCTATTGATATTTTATTTATCTAGGAACTTAGATAATAGGCTCCGTTTAGAGATCAGCTTAGATTAGTTACACTTCTAGTTTAGAATTAATTTGACCCCCAAGGCAGCATGGATGGGAGATCAATGAAGTACACATATAGATCTTTCATTCTTCATCAAACATACATAAGCTTTATTCATAGCAAATCGTTTGCCATTTATTTATGCCCAATACATGCATAGTACAACAGACTGGTGCATTTCGCACGGATATATATTGCTCAGATTTATTTATTATTATGAGAGGGCATGTTCGCATAGAAGCAGCAAGCTTCAAAACTGGTGTTTCTTTATTCCCTTTGATTGGTTATGCACCAGAACAATTTATGTTACATACTCCGTGAGCAGCACCGGTGTTTCTTTTGATGAAGATGTAGCCACCTTGTCCCCAAGAGGGTCCCCATGAGTTCTTGACAATCCAATAGTCTTGATCATCACTGGTTGAACCATATCCTACAATTAATACAGCATGATTGTGTTCACAGGAACCGATGCTTGAGCAATCGTTCCCATTAAAGATTCCCTGCCAAAGTTAAGAAAGCAACTATTAATTACTTTTCAAATGTGTCTTGTTGGATGATAATGAAAATTTCTATTAATTACTTTTCAAATGTGTCTTGTTGGATGATAATGAAAATTTGACTTACACCCTTGTAAGACTTAAAATGCGGGCTTGCATATAGGGAAACACTAATAGGTTGCTTAAAAACAAGACAACGGAGAAAACTTTCGGATATAGGTGTGTGATACCAATAACTATAACTGTCAATAGTAGCAAATTTCTTCTGTTCCTGCATCAAAATGAAATAAAAATCACTAGCATAAAACTAGAATTAGAAAAGATACATGTACTTAAACTAGCCAATTAGTAGACACAAAGCTAGGCACCAGTTAATAAACACTAACAAGTGTGGAATTGCAAGCCCTATCTTTAGCTTTATATGGGTAATTCCTTTCTGAGGCCATACCACGATTGTTGATGACGTATTGAAATGCATTGCCGTACCATCCTCCATCACAGCCTTTGTTATTCTTATCGCAAGATATGAGTTGTTCAGAAAGAACTGGAAGCCATTACTTAACTATTTTATTTATTCCTTCTAAGACTCCAGTTGCAGAGAATGCCCAACAACTACCTATAAAAATGGACTTGATTTTGCTACTATACTTTTCTTATGATTAGTTTATAACAAAAAAAAAAAGTAAATTTATAGTTATCACATTTGCCTTGGTCTTTGACATAAGTTACAGCCCCTTTGGTCCTCGAATCCTAAGAAGAAGGTGCATTTGGAAAAGCTGCATCATTCAATACCGTTTTACCGTTGTTGCTTCCCATTATGAGTTCTTCTGTCTGAAGTTGAACTTCCCTTAATTGTCGCTTTGGGGTTACTCCAAAAATTAACCGAATTAATGCAATATAGTGCACAACTCGGGTCGTTTCACTTTGAGGAGCCGAAAACGAAATTAAACCCTAGTAAATGAATGCAAGTAACCTAAACTATAAAAAGAGATTTTTGATTTTGAAAAGCTGTTAATTAAATACTACGAATTAAATTGAAATTAAAATACTTTTTTTTTTGTTTTTATATAAAAGTGATTAAAATGAATGGAGATTAAAGAAATGAAAATGAGACACACAAATAACACTGATAAAAATCAATCCTCCAATTCAACAACGCAGGCAATCATCACTCTAAAAGATGTGGGAGTTAAAAACAATGAATTAAGAATTATAATTAAGCTTTTGATCCAACAACCGAGCCACCTCGAGTTGCCACAAAATATTTTCCTAAAATCCCAACTTACTAACTGCAACCAGAATAGTAAAATGGGATTAAGGATGCTAAAAACCAATGCTTAATTAGAACTCTTAAATCCAAAATAACAGAATTAAAGCTAGCAAGAGACTATATGATCCAAAATTCTAAGCCACCTTAGAAAACCACAATATATTAATTCCAAAATCAATACAAATGTCATAACCACAACATTATAATTGAGATCAAAACTATAAACAGCCCAATGTCAAATACTAAGCAATAATTCAGTCACAATAATCCCCAAATAATAAACAGATTAAGCAATACAATTATCCCAATAATCAGAAAAACTATCCTAAGACCTAGGAATTGTTAAACAATTATTGAGTAGGAAATTAAAGCAACTAAAACTCCCCCTTAAAGATCCAAGCTCCTGCCATTATTGTTGAATTGAAGGATCATGAATTAGCCACGGTTTGCCATCAAATTCGCTGCCACCAGCAATTCTCTATTGCAAGCTTCCATGGAGGAGATGACGCCGTCGAGCTTCCTTTGGTCCTCTGATTCTGTCGCAACACGGAGAGGGAAAAGATGATCGCCGTCGCTGGTCTCACTGGTTCTGTTGACGCCGAGAATAACTCACGGAGAAGACAGAGGAAGGTGATGAGGTCGCTCCAGCTCGTGTCTGCTCGTTCAGTCCGCCGCACCTCAGCTCTGTTTTCAGCGCCGCTTGTGTCCTCTCCGTCTCTGTCACTCTCGCCGTCTTCTCTCTGCCACCAGTGAGAAGACGTAGAGAAGATGAATGGAGAGATTGCGGTCAACGGTCTCGCCGCCTGGTTCGCCCTTCTGCTCCCGTCCAGCTCTCTCTCCGTCTCGCGTCTTGCTCTTTTTCCAGGTTCCCTGCGCCGTCTAGCTCCGCCCTCCAGCTCTGTCTCGTCCAAGGAATGGGATTGAAGAACACAGTGACTTCTGTTGAGCTCACGCCGTCGAACACCTCCAGTCCTCACTCTCTCCTCTCTGCCGCCGTCCGTGCTCTGTTGCGTTTCGTGCGCCTCCCTTGCGTGTCTCCCCTCCTCCGCTGAAGAAGATGATTGAATTATAGTATATTAGGTTGGGGGAGCAAAACACAACGTTTTGCTCCCTCTTTTTATTATATTATATATTTATTTTTGAATTATATTTTTTTCTTTTTTATTTTTTTTTATTTTTTATTTTAAATCTTTCAAAAACCCTGAAACAAAATTCAAAAATAAGGTAGCATTAATTGTCCTCAAAAATCAATTAATCACAATTAAACCAAAATATGACAATTTTGCCCTTATAAAATAATAATTCGAAATAAAATAAATTAAATCAATTAAGGCAAAAAGGGACCAATTAAGCTGACAAAACTCATATAAAAGATAGTAAAATATATAAAAATAATTGAGTTTGTCAACTCCCCCACACTTAGCCTTTTGCACTCCTGAGCAAAACAACATTAAAAAAGAATCCAATAGAGACACTCAATGCAAGTAAACATAAAACTAACTAAGTATGAATGTGCAATTAACTCAAGTAACCTTTATTCCTAATCAATCAGCAATCATAGAATACTTCAGTGCAAAGAAATTAACATAAGAAACATAGCAGGATAAAAGAAGAGAAACATAATGGAGCTCACATATGGTACAAGTGTTTCACTCATCTCTCAAATGGGAAAAATTTCACTCAATCCACCTAGATTAGTACCTACCATAAGCTTGTAGAAATTCTAATATCTCCACCACTAACATACCTTAGACTCATGATCAAGGGGACTTAAAGGGTTGTAATGTTGGAAACTATGGCCAAGTGAATGAAATGGACTAACAAGTGAAATGCATGAGTAGTAAATAATCAACTCAAAGTGAGCTAAAGTACAATCATGAAACAACACCAATGTGCAGATTTTAACCTTTTGAGACAGAAATCATTGCTCTTCAAACCACCATGGAATGCCTTATTTCAAATTTATTCTTTTGTTGCAACTTATTTTCTCTCTTTTTTTTTTATAACTTTCTTTCTTTGGCTTTTTCTAAACATTTTCTTCTCTTTCTTGCCTTTTTCTGTCTCTTTTTTTTTTTGCTTTTTTTTTGTTTGGCATCCAAACCCAAGAAGGCAAAGATATAGACATTAGTGATGTACTTTTCAAAATGAAAAACCAAATGTAACTCATGCAAAACATTTGCTAAAAAGCAATGAATAGAATGAAAGTGAAGGCTCAAAGGGGTGAACAAAGGTTAAATGAAGTGGTTTGTGTTTGGGTAAGGGTTTAGAAATGAATGCCCCTATCATCTTCACAAACCCAAGTATTAATGCAGCTTTGAAAAAGAATCTAGACAAGTTCTAGAGGTTAACCAAAACTAGGTGAAAATCACACAAGATGAGAAAGAATACATGGCTCAAAAATCCTTCCATCAAGGCTTTCTCCAAGATGTTTCTTCCTTATGGATCAAGCTATGAAAGAAGATTAATAACACTGCACCAAAGGCATTCTACTATACTAATCAACTAAGAACAAAAACCACTCAAATCAAATGCAATCAAACTCAGCCGTACAACATTCACAAGCATTGTGCAAAAGGATTTTAAAAGAGATGCCCAAGGATTACAAAAGTCAAGTTAACAACAGAGAGAACAGCAACTCGCCCATACAGCAGTGCAGAACACTGAGGCGAATGAAAGCAAGAGGACATAGAAACCACCAGCAAAAATTCCTAAGCAAGAATTACTCTCCAATCATGCGATGCAATTCAGAAATCAACCAATAAGGTAGAGAAGAGAGCAATTATAGCAGCAATACTTAGGAAACATAATCAATTCCAAAGGCAAATTTTTTTGTTTTCAAAACAGCTCAACAACTCAACAATAATCCCTCCCCCACACTTAAATTTTGCATTGTCCTCAATGCAAAATCCAAGGACAAGGTAATGACAAGAGAAAAAGAGGATCAATAAGGGAGTAAACAAAAACAAGGTTACTTTTCTACTAGAATAGCTCCCCCACACTTATCCTCTTCAATAATTCAGTTAAGCACAATTAATCGATGCAAAGTTAAGAGAAAATAAGTGAGGAAAGAGACAACCTTGTGCTTAAAGCGCCTTAGACTCTTAAAAGAGAAATTCTCATCAATAATGAGAAACATGAAACTTAGCAAAAAGAATTGCTCTTGATGATTGCACTTTCTTGGTGGTGGCTCAGGGTCAATTGAAAGAGGTCCAAGAGCATATGGTGGAGTTTGGTGTTGAGGAGATCCCTTCCAATTATGTGCCTGCACAGAAAACAAGCCAGCAGCAGCACCAGATCTAACAATGTAGACCTCGAGATATTTCAAATAAAGTAAAGACATTTTATGATTTAGACTCTTCAAATAGCTACAGCATCCAAGAAAGTCAATGATACTCCCATCAGTAGGAGTCAAACAATCATTTAAAGTTTTGAAACACTTAGGTTCATGTGACGTGGAAACTGAAGAATCCAACTGACAGTTATTGGAGTACAGCACATCACTATCACATTCACAAGAGTTGGGAGGTAAAAACATGAAAGCAGAAGAAGATTCATGCAGAATACTACTATTGACACAGCTAACTAAATCAGGAGACAAATCACAAGACAAAACTTGTTGAAAAGACTCATCTACATGCATAATTTTGTCATTCAAAATTTCAGAGTCTTTCTCAACAACACTAAAAGCCACTAACTCAAAGGAATTATCATGCAATTGGTTCTCAAGGCAATGATCATTCTCACATTTGTCATCAATAATTGCACTCAAACAAGATTTAGCAACCTTAATGTTCTCATACTTATCAATAACAACACTTTCAACACTAGGAAGAGAAACATGGTTGGCATGTGAATCATCACACAAAACAACATCTTCATCCAAATCACTACCACTAAGAGCAACAACATGAGTATTAGCATGTTCAAAAATATGAGGGGATTCACAGACAATTTCTTCATCCACCTCAATATCACTCATATTATCAAAAGCTTCAACAGGAATAGTAGTTATAGCACAAGGGTCAATCTCCTCAAGAAGAGGAGCAATATTACCTGATGTAAGGCACGAGTCCTTGTGAGTTTGTGGATGTTCTTGCTTCATCTCAGTCTCTTGCATAAGTGAATTTGGATACTTTGATTCATCCTTCCCCATCCCAGATTCGATTTGCGCTATATCACTCAAGAACTTTCTCAATGCACTTTGACATTCTTCTAACTCTTCCTCTGATTCCTTAGAAATTCCAGATATTTCTACCTCTTCAAGTAATCCATGGTAATATGAATTTAAGCGGTCGTAAGCTTCTCTTAAAAATTGTATCTGTTCATTCTTAGGAATAGTGAGAAATGGGTCAGGTTCACTGAATTCATGTTCATAAGATTGGGGAAGGGGTTGGTATATGGATTGGGACAAGGGTTGGTGGTGGTATTCATATGGAAAAGGAGGTGGTTCTTGGTGGTGTGCATACGGTGGAGATATATAATTAGAGTATGGTTGGTGAGGTGGGAGTGATAGGTTAGGTGATTGATGTAGAGGATGGTTCATCCAAGAGGTGTCATGAGCATAGATGTGATTAGGTGTTTGAGACTCTAGCTGAGCTTGGAAGGAGTCCAACTGTTGTAACAACTCTTCAATCTCTTGAGAATATGTTGAATTAGAAGGTGCTTCATTCCACGTACTATTTCCTGTAAAAAATTGAGAATGTGAGAGTAGATCATGATTGCTATTAAACCAAGCCATGAAAAACAAAAAACAAAAAACAAATGCAAACTACTAAAAAAAAACTAACAAAAATGAAAACTAAAAAAGCTCAACAAATGAACCCCAATCAAGGCTACTTGACACTTAATTACTAGGGAACCAATTTCTTGGCTCCCCGGCAATGGCGCCACTTGAAGTTGAACTTCCCTTAATTGTCGCTTTGGGGTTACTTCAAAAATTAACCGAATTAATGCAATATAGTGCACAACTCGGGTCGTTTCACTTTGAGGAGCCGAAAACGAAATTAAACCCTAGTAAATGAATGCAAGTAACCTAAACTATAAAAAGAGATTTTTGATTTTGAAAAGCTGTTAATTAAATACTACGAATTAAATTGAAATTAAAATACTTTTTTTTTGTTTTTATATAAAAGTGATTAAAATGAATGGAGATTAAAGAAATGAAAATGAGACACACAAATAACACTGATAAAAATCAATCCTCCAATTCAACAACGCAGGCAATCATCACTCTAAAAGATGTGGGAGTTAAAAACAATGAATTAAGAATTATAATTAAGCTTTTGATCCAACAACCGAGCCACCTCGAGTTGCCACAAAATATTTTCCTAAAATCCCAACTTACTAACTGCAACCAGAATAGTAAAATGGGATTAAGGATGCTAAAAACCAATGCTTAATTAGAACTCTTAAATCCAAAATAACAGAATTAAAGCTAGCAAGAGACTATATGATCCAAAATTCTAAGCCACCTTAGAAAACCACAATATATTAATTCCAAAATCAATACAAATGTCATAACCACAACATTATAATTGAGATCAAAACTATAAACAGCCCAATGTCAAATACTAAGCAATAATTCAGTCACAATAATCCCCAAATAATAAACAGATTAAGCAATACAATTATCCCAATAATCAGAAAAACTATCCTAAGACCTAGGAATTGTTAAACAATTATTGAGTAGGAAATTAAAGCAACTAAAACTCCCCCTTAAAGATCCAAGCTCCTGCCATTATTGTTGAATTGAAGGATCATGAATTAGCCACGGTTTGCCATCAAATTCGCTGCCACCAGCAATTCTCTATTGCAAGCTTCCATGGAGGAGATGACGCCGTCGAGCTTCCTTTGGTCCTCTGATTCTGTCGCAACACGGAGAGGGAAAAGATGATCGCCGTCGCTGGTCTCACTGGTTCTGTTGACGCCGAGAATAACTCACGGAGAAGACAGAGGAAGGTGATGAGGTCGCTCCAGCTCGTGTCTGCTCGTTCAGTCCGCCGCACCTCAGCTCTGTTTTCAGCGCCGCTTGTGTCCTCTCCGTCTCTGTCACTCTCGCCGTCTTCTCTCTGCCACCAGTGAGAAGACGTAGAGAAGATGAATGGAGAGATTGCGGTCAACGGTCTCGCCGCCTGGTTCGCCCTTCTGCTCCCGTCCAGCTCTCTCTCCGTCTCGCGTCTTGCTCTGTTTTTCCAGGTTCCCTGCGCCGTCTAGCTCCGCCCTCCAGCTCTGTCTCGTCCAAGGAATGGGATTGAAGAACACAGTGACTTCTGTTGAGCTCACGCCGTCGAACACCTCCAGTCCTCACTCTCTCCTCTCTGCCGCCGTCCGTGCTCTGTTGCGTTTCGTGCGCCTCCCTTGCGTGTCTCCCCTCCTCCGCTGAAGAAGATGATTGAATTATAGTATATTAGGTTGGGGGAGCAAAACACAACGTTTTGCTCCCTCTTTTTATTATATTATATATTTATTTTTTGAATTATATTTTTTTTCTTTTTTATTTTTTTTTATTTTTTTATTTTTAAATCTTTCAAAAACCCTGAAACAAAATTCAAAAATAAGGTAGCATTAATTGTCCTCAAAAATCAATTAATCACAATTAAACCAAAATATGACAATTTTGCCCTTATAAAATAATAATTCGAAATAAAATAAATTAAATCAATTAAGGCAAAAAGGGACCAATTAAGCTGACAAAACTCATATAAAAGATAGTAAAATATATAAAAATAATTGAGTTTGTCACTGTCTCATGTAAGTAGGTTTTACTGAATTCTTCATAGCTCATATCTGAAAATTTGTTCAAACCTAGACGATACTCGTAGGGTGACTTTCTTTTTGCATTTTCCTCGTTGATATTTTTCAAATTGCTTTTGAAAATATGAAATCTCATCACCTCCTCTTCTAGGGTTCGGTATTCTCGTTCAGTCTCCTCCTTCCACATTTGGAATAGGTGGAAGACTTCTTTTTCAGAATTGAATTTGTCAAGATCTTGGTTCAGAATGGAATAATCATTAGGAACACCAAAAGAGAGACAAATAAGAGAATAGCAGAGAAAGAGAAAGAGAAACAATTTAATAGCCAGTGAACTCATTGTGCACTAGAAGGAGACAGTTATCAAGCATCTGGATTGTGATTCTTGCATAGCATTGTTTCACACACACACACACTGAAGTTAACTTGGCCTTAATTTGTCGCTTTGGGGTTACTCCAAAAATTAACCGAATTAATGCAATATAGTGCACAATCCGGGTCGTATTCACTTTGAGGAGCCGATAATAAAATTAAATCCTAGTAAATAAATGCAAGTAACCTAAACTATAAAAAGGATTTTTAATTTGATAATTGCTAAGTAAACACCTTGAATTAAATTGAAATTAAAATACTTTTTTTTTGTTTTTATATAAAAATGATTAAAATGAATGAAGATTAAAGAAATGAAAACGAGACACACAAGTAACAATGATAATAATTAATCCTCCAATTCAACAACGCAGACAATCCTCCAAAAGATACAGGAGTTAAAATAATGAATTTAGAATTATAATTAAGCTTTTAATCCAACAACCAAGCCACCTCGAATTGCCACAAAATATTTTCCTAAAATCCCAACTTACTAACTGCAACCAGAATAATAAAAAGGAATTAAGGATGCTAAAAACCAATGCCTAATTAGAACTCTTAAATCCAAAACAACAGAATTAAAGCTAGCAAGAGACAATATGATCCAAGATTCCAAACCACCTCAGAAAATCACAATATATTAACTCCAAAATTAATACAAATGTCATAACCACAACATTATAATTGAAATGAAAGTTATAAACAGCCCAATGTCAAATGCTAAGCAATAATTCAGTCACAATAATCTCTAAATATAACTAGATTAAGCAATACAATTATCTCAACAATCAGAAAAACTATCCTAAGACTTAGGAATTGTTAAACAATTATTGAGTAAGAAATTAAAGCAACTAAAACTCCCCTTTGATGATCCGAGCTCTTGCCATTATTGTTGAATTAGAGAATTATGAAGCTAGCCACGGTTTGCCATAAAAAATGCCATATTCAGAACTCTATTACGGTCTACCATGGAGGAGATGATGATGGTGATGGTGTATATGGATTGGGTTGAAGGAAGAAGAGATGGATGATTTCGAATTGATGGAAGTAAATAAATGGAGTCAGACGAATGGGATTGAAGAACACAGTGACTTCCGTTGAGCTCACGCTGTCGAACACCTCCAGTCCTCACTCTCTCCTCTCTGCCACCGTCCGTGCTGGTCCTTGTGTTGCTGTGTTTGTCTCCGTCACACGCCCCCTGCCACCAGGAAGGTTCAACGGAGAAGGAGCTTAATAGAGACAAATTGAGCTCCTCTCCTCATGGTTCACCGCCTCCAGCTCGTGGGTCTCTGCTCTGTTGCGTATTAGCTCTGGTCCCTTGTGTTTTTCAGCCGCCCCAGCTCGTTCTCGCCCTCTCCCCTTCCAGCTGATGATGATGAATGGAATTATTAGGGTGGAGCAAAACGTTGTTATTTTTTTTCTTTTTTTTTTTTAAATTTATTTTTCTTTTCTTTTTCTTTTTCTTTTTTTTTTTAAATCTTCCAAGAACCTGCAAGCAAAATTTAAGGATAAGGTAGCATTAATTGTCCTCAAAAATCAATTAGTTACAATTAAACCAAAATATAACAATTTTGCCCCTATAAAATAATAATTCAAAATAAAACAAATTAAATCAATGAACACTCAATTAAGGCAAAAAGGGACCAATTAAGTTGACAAAACCTATATAAAAGATACCAAAATCAATGACCAATTAAGTTATCAAGCATCTGGATTGTGATTCTTGCATAGCATTGTTTCACACACACACACACACAGAGTCCCCTAGTCATAGTTGACACTATTAAATGCAAATTGAGTTTAATTAATACAAAGAAATAAAAAACCGAACATCCGTATATTGATTGAACGCGTACAACAAATATATATAAAACGTTCATATGTATTATATCCAACATCTTATAGCTAGGTTCTCAAACGTTAGATAAATTACATATCCAGTGTACTCAATCTCTGAATCCAGGGTAGAATGGATATTCCAAGAAATTGGTGGACCCTGAAAAATAATTAATTTTTACTCATGGGATATTAACAATTAAGTATTTTGCCACATGCATTATATTTTTACTTTTTAAGATTGTCCACTTACAAGTCCTAAACCAGCGAACAGTCCACCCGTCAGTTTTTAGGTTTATGGGATTTAGATTCTCTTAATAAATGCTACTCCCTCCGTTCCTTATTATAAGAGACGAATAACTGAATTACGTTGATCAAAAAAGCAGTTAAAAGTAGTTAAGAACAATCAATGTGTAAAAAATATAATTTTTTTTCCAAAAATACCCTCATTAATAAGGAGAGAGAGTATGAGAGAGAACAATTAAATTGTTGAAAGAAAGAGAAATGAGAGGGAGAGAGTGTGTGTATTGGAGACAATAAATATGGGTACAATAGGAAATCAACACAAAAAAGTAGAGACAACTTTTAAGTGTCTCTTATATATAGGAACATGCCATAAACACCAAATGTCTCTTATAATAAGGAACGGAGGGAGTAATTAATTAATTTTCACGATTAGGTTATTCGAGCAACTGCATTCTTGTTCTTGACGAAGAGATCAATGCAAAAAAAATTCTAATTGTTAAAAGCTTCATCGTTACAGATTTAAGAAATCTGTTAGTATTAGTTGAAAGTACTAAATATATAAAAAAATGTATTTTTTTTTTCAAATATGCCCTTGTTGATAAGAAGATAAGCGTGAGAGAGAAATAGTGAAGAAAAAATATGAAAGAGAATGTATGGGAAAAGTATAATGCAAATAATTAAGAGTAAAATTGGTAAAAATATATTTAATATTTAGACAACCGCAAATTGTATCTTATAAAAAAGACTGGACCAATTAAAAAATTTGGATGTTATAAAAAGTAGTGGAGTATAAAACTACGAAATCATGATAAGTAATTAACATTTATTGAGAAAACCCAAATGCCATTAAACGTAAAACAAGCAAACGCGTTCTACACTTCTACTCTAAAGTAATCCCATGCAGTGGACTGTTCCGTCAGTTTTGGACTTTTAAGTCGACAACAATCTTAAAGTAAACATATCAAGCACGTGGAAAATACGTAATTGTTAATATCCAATAAGCGAGTTTTTGTTTAATCCGTAGTGTATTATTGATAGCAAAAAAAAAAAAAGCTAGTTTTTTTTCCTAGTAACTCCTTTTTTTTTGGGTGAACTATTTTGGATCTGTAACTATTATATTTATGATTAAATCGAAAGTCAAACTAGTTTTTATATTAAGGACTGAAAATAGTTTTTTTTTCCATCTTTTATTTGCTCCGGATATAATAATTATGCTATATGCTGTGGACTGATTCCTTGGGTTCGGCGTTCGGACTTATGGGGACCAGATTATTTTATTATCTACTTCCTCTTATCACAATATAAGTCACTTTAATTAATTTATTTTTTTTCCAACCACTTTGTCTAATTTATCAGAATTAATAAATGATAGTTAACTTATTAAATCTATTTCAAATTAATTTTTTTAATTTTATCCATATAAATGAGGTTGTGAAGGAAAGAAAAAAAATATAATGAACATTAATTGCAGAAACAAAATTAACAATTTTTGAAGTGACTTATATTCTGGACCAATCTATTTTTTAGAAGCGACTTGTATTGGGGATGGAAGGGAGTATTAATCTTCAAAGTTTTTTCATGTGGGAAATACATGAAATTAATATCCAACCCGTCACCAAAAGATGCTGTGAACTGGTCCGTCGGTTTGGGACTCTGAGCATTTTATAATTGTTTCCTTACATATTACTTCTTTTTTTTGCCATGAATATTTGTTTGAAAAGGATCTTAATAATTACTACTCCTTCTGTCCTTAATATAAGACCCATTTAACTAATTTGATTAGATTAAGGAAGTAAGGTAAGTTAGTTAATTATAAGGAAAGTGACACATTTTTCCTAAAACACCATAATCATCTTTCTTAATACTCCCTCTCCCTCTTCTACTTGATTATGGTTGAGAGAATATCCATAGGGGTAATTTAGAGAAAATTGATAAATATGAGAAATGGGTCTTATATTTAGGACCAAAATCAACTCAAGAATTGAGTCCTATATTAAAGACCGGAGGAGTATTTCAAGTAACTCATTGAGATTTGTTTGGGCTTTATTAATTTTTACTTTCATGTGTTCTCTTGTACCAATTCATAAATATGATGTTTATTAAGTATTGTTATAACAATAAATGATGTGTGAAACATATCGATGTAGCCCAAATAATCCACCAAACATTTTTTTTTGGTTCATTACTTCACAAAATCCAATAATTGACGATGGACTAGTCCTAAAACCTAAGGAATTATATGAATAAATTCAAAGGGAATGTCTATTGTTGATTTAAGAGCCGCGGGTAGGAAAATTAGAGTACTTATAGGCTATCATTAGGAGCATGATAAAGAGAGGCCATTAATCCTAAACTTAATTGATTTCTAATACTACCTCTGATACTTAACATAAAAGCTAGTTGACTAATTTGAGTAGATTAAAAAAGGTTGTTAAGTTAGCTACTTACAATAAGTGGATGTTATCTTTCTTAAAATATCCTTGTTAATTAAGTGTAATAGCTAGAACTATCATTTGATAAAATTGTTAACATGTGCAACTACTACAAGGACTACTTTCAAAAAAATGAATAAATATGAAAGACAGAGCAGATTGGAGTCTTATATTTATAACCAAATAGAGAGTCAAGCTAGTTCTTATATTAAGAACCAGAGGTAGTATAACTCAAAATGGTGTTTCTCCATAATTTGGTTTGTCACTTTTATTTTTTTTATTTTGATTGATTTCCAGCTCACTTTTGGTTTGCCTTAATTAAGATTAATTATGGCCCCAATTTTGCATTAAGAAAACTATTTCAGTGATAGCTTTCATCCGAATAATACAATATCTTCCATTTTGAAGATAAAAGGTTGAGCCACATAGAAACTTTTATTCATACTAGGGCTTACATAAGTTTCATTTAAAAGAAAATCATTTTCCATTTATTCATGCCCAATCCTTGGCTTTATTTACTACTACGGGTCTTCATATAGGGGATGCAAGCTTCAAAGCTTCTTTACTTGCTTTCATTGGGAAAGAACCAGAGCAATTTATGTTACATACTCCTTGAGTAGTCCCAGTGTTTCTTTTCACCAAGATGTAACCACATTCTCCCCAAGAAGGTCCCCATGAGTTTTTGACAATCCAATAATCTTGATTTGTACCCGATGAACCATATCCCACGATTAATACCGCACGATTATGATAACATGATGAAATGTTCGCGCAATCATCCCCACTAAAAATTCCCTGCCCAAAAAAATTAAGAAATTAAACAACCACTTGTCAAATATATCACAACGAATTAAAGGTCATGCAACACACACACACACACACACACATATATATGTAGCTTGTTTTAATGATTGAGTTTGGGTAATCAGTTCGATGCATAGATAATGTCATAATTAAGATCGATATGTCTAATAACTTACACTGTCGTAAGACATAAAATTTGGACTTGCATATATGGAAACACTAATAGGTTGCTTAAAAACATAACAAAAGAGAGAATCTTCTGAGATAGCTGTCTTCCACCAATAACCATGGCCATCAATAGTGGCAAATGTCATTTGTTCCTGAATTATATAAATAATAAGAAGGAAAAGATGATTAAACCAGAATTAGATCATACAAGACTTTAATTACCCAATCGACACAAGCAAAGAAATCAAAGGAAAGAATAAAAACTAACCAGTGTAGAATTGCATGTGCTATCGCTAGCTGTATAAGGATAATCACTTTCAGTGGTAATGCCCTTATTCATGACATATTCTAATGCCCTAAAGTGCCACCCTCCTTTGCAACCATGGGTTATTCGTATCACAAGACATGAGTTGTTGTTCAGAAATAGATGGAAGATTTTGTGTGATTATTTGAGTTATTCCTTCTATGGCTCCAGTCGCTGAGAACGCCCAACACGAACCTATATATGAATGAATTTTTGATTTACCATTATGCTTTTTACATATGGGTTGTGAGAAAAAAGAGACTTGGTTAATATTTAAACTTACCACGTGAGCCTTGGTCTTTAACATAAGTTACAGCTGCAGACAACCTCTAATCCAAGGAAGAAGGTGCATCGGGACAGTATTCACTGTTTGACACCATTTTGCCTTTGTTACTTTCAATTATGGGCTCTTTCATCTCATGTAAGTGGATTCTGCTAAACTCTTCGTAAGTCGTATCTGAAAACTTGTTCAAACCCAGACTATAATCGGTGGATGACTTTCTTTTTGCATTTCTCTCTTTGATATGCTTCAAGTTGTTTTTGAAAATCTCAAATCTCTTTGCCTCCTCATTTAGGGTTTTGTATTCTCATTCTGTCTCCTACTTCCACTCTTGGAATAGATGGAAGACTTCTTTCTCAGAATTGAATTTATCAAGATCTTGGTTCAAAATGGAATAATCATTAGAAGCACCAGAAGATAGACAAATGAGAGAATACCAGAGAAAGAGAAGGAGCAACCTAGTGATGAGAGAAGCCATTGTTGACTTAAAGGTGATATTAAGCTTTTGGATTGCTCTTCTTCTATAGCATCGTCCCAAAAATATAGAGCCACATTTAGGGGTGGAAATAGGGCAGGCTAGGCCAGGCTTCGCCTTTAACAAGCTAGGCCTGTGTTGAAGCCTGCCGGCCTTAGCCTGGCTTGTGGCGTGTGATAGGCCTTATGTTCAGCCTAAGCCTGGCCTGTACAAAAACCTGGCTTGGCCTGGAGCCTGTTAAAAAGCCTGAAAGTTTTGAAAATTTTAAACATACATAAATTAATTCAAAATTATAATAACTCAATCTAAATATCTAATATTCAAATTATAATAATAGGCTGATTTTAAAACTGGTTTTTTGAGGAGAAGATCCGGTCAAATAAGCCATAGATTCTAGACGAAACAACTTGTAATGGTTAGCTAAAAAAATCAATCAATAATAACATAATCCATTGATGCGTTCTGATCAGTTTGTGAAAAAAATATTTGCGAAACTAGCAAAATGAATTAAGGTAAATCATTTTAAACTTAACAACGTCATTTTATTATTTAAAAGTCACTAATCGTTTTTACAGGCAATTATTTGTCATACTTTTTATCGTATTATAGGATATTTCATGATGCAATTATTGCAAGTAATAATAATATTATTCCATGACCCTAATCAACATAAGATTTTCATTTTTCTATACAACAACGGAGCAACTAGCTAGATTCACAATGATAACAATAGGAGTGCTATAAAATACAACCATTAGAAACTGGGAACTTAATGAGAATTAATTAAGAATTTGTTAAGAGAATCCAAATGTCACGAAACTTAAAAACCTGACAACAAACGCGTAGATGTAATAAACTCTCACACTACTCGGTGGACTATTTCGTTGGTTTCGGACTAGGATTTCCTTAGTAAATTATTTTAATATAAAATAAATTGAAATCTGTCAAAATTTTAACAGATTGGCTATGATAATAAACATGAAAACTAGAAGCTTAAAATTTTGGGAGAATTACAATGAGGTCCCAATCAAGGAAAACAATTAAAAAACAAGTCCCAAAGGTTATCATTCTCACTATAGGACTTGTTATTATAGGCTGCTGGGGTTGTTATTGGGACCTTTCAGTAATTATTTCTCTTCTGTGGGTCTTGGTTGTAATTCCCCCTAAAATTTTTGCCGGGAACTAATTCTCTGCATTGAGACTCTGGACATTTTATACTTGTTATACTATCTCCGCTGCTTAATATAAGAGTTAATTGAGAATTAAATTTGGTCATAAATATAAGACCTCAATTCACTTTGTTTCTCCAAATTTGTAATTTATTCTGTAAAGTTAAAAGGGGTACTGGAGGAAGATTAACTCATATTTGTTACAAATAACTAACTTAACTAATTTTCTTAATCTACTCAAATTAGTTAAGTAGCTCTTATACTAGAGGTAGTGTGTGTGTGTAAAAAAATACATGTGTTTGCTCTAGTTGATTGCATTAAAAAATTTCACTTAAATGACTTTTTATGAGATTATTCAAAAATCTCGGATGTAATCTGGGAGTTATTAGGATAGTATGGAATATGAAACAATGTGTTCGTGGATTAAAAATATAGTGGAATTGAAATAGTACATGGTAGGATCCAGCATTCTGATGTTATTTTTCAGTAATATTTAGTATCATAATATTATTTATGGTACATTCAACACCTTAATGTTATTTTCCTAGTACATCAAGCACCCTCTCATATTGCTTTCTATTTGCATCCAACACCATAATCTTATTTATAGTATATTACATTAGATGCACTATAAATAAAATTAGGATGTTGGATGCAACTGAAAAATAAGATCGAGATGTTGAATGTTATTTTGCCCTATGAAATATGATGGACTGATAAGTTGTGTTTTAATTCATTATTTATGACTTTCCCTAATTTGGGTGTAGAGAAAACAAGGGGAAAAAAAACCGGACCAACCAGTTGAACTAGAAAACCGGTCAATCGGCCAAATGTGCGGTCTTGTTTAGCTTAAAAACTGGCTTCCAATCAAACCGAAACAAACCAGAATGAACTAGTAAAAACCGTGCAAACCGTTCGCTTCGGTGGGGTTGGCCAGTTGTTGTTTTTCACTTCCTTCTTGTTCCTACTGTTTGTCGGACATGGATGACTTGCCGGCTGGAGACCATGAACACTGCAATGGCAGAAGCAGAGGAGATCACAAAGAGGAAGATGAAACTTTGTTTGGAAGTCTGTTGTTTGCCACTCTAAAACATCAAACATGTTTTGCTTGTAGAGGATTAGAAGGGCAGGAGAAAGATAACAGACAGAGTAAGATGGATGAATGAGAAGTGAGGAACACACAAACCGGTTTGATAGAAAACGAAGAGAGTGATGCGCGTTCAAGCTTCAAAGAGATACAAGTCTGCTACTATTGCTCTACTTGTTCATTGTCCAAGGAAGAAAGAGAAAAGAAAAGGCTGCTTTGCGCATTACAAAGAAAGGCTCTTAGTTGGGTCACGTGGGAGAGAAGAAAGAGAGAGCAAAAAAAAGAATAAGAAAATTAAAAGCAAACAAAAAAAAAAGAATTTTTATTCGATTATGGGAGAAAAGAAGGGAAGAAGAAAGGGAAAAAATTCATATATATATATAAAAATTATTTAAAACGTGACTACCAATTCAAAAATTAAATACTCCTCCAGTCCTAAATATAAGACCCATTTTGTAGTGTAATTTACACTACAAAATAGCTACTATATTTAGGACTGGAGGAATGTTATTTGTTATCATTAAAATATGAATATTTGCTCCTATTTTAACTAAATTATATTATTTTAATTACTATCGATCTGACCATAGTTTGATCCTGATCTAACTCATTGATCCCTGAACCAATATCCAAACCAATTCAGTGCTCGATCTGGCTTTTTGTTCCTTGAGAGAAAATGAGGGAGGAAAGAAAATTAGAAAGAAAAAAAGAAAGAAAAGTGAGTTTTTTCTTGTTTGGATAGAAGGTTAAAAAAAAAAAAGAGGAAAGAAAAGTGAGAGAAAAAAATAGGGTTTCAGACTTGTCCTATTTTCTCTCCAACCTTTCTCTCCATGTGTGAAGAGAAAATGAAGCGAAAACTCATTTTACCCTCATGCCCTCCATCTTTTATTTTTATATTATATTTTTAACATTTATTAATAATGTTAAATAATGTATTAATAATTTATTAATAATTTATTTTCTGTTGCTATATCTAATTTTAAAAATTTATCCACTTTTTATTTTGTTTACCTTGAAAAAAAACATTTTTCTCTAAATTATATGGTTTCAAAATGCAGTAACATGAAAATATATATTAGGACTAGTAAGTCCATTAACTATAACAAATATGACATGTTTTTCTAAAATAACCATATGTAACATCAAATTTTACATAAGTTTATAAATTAGATAAATTAATTTGATGAAAAATGATAAATAAGAAAAACAAAATAAACTGAGATATTATAACTAATATATTAGGCACTGAATCGAGTATATAGTTTGTTTTTCACACGATCACTAATTTGGTACAGGAGTCCGTGGACGGAGCTAGTCCACGTGCGTGCAAAGATTTTTACTATAGTAATAATTCATGACTTCTTATTTAAGATTTATAGTGGCCATGAGTTCATAACAACGTGGAATCAGAAGTTTACTATAGATATGCTAGTCAGTGCTCTAGTCTCTATAATCTACATGGTGGGAAAGGAAGCCCAGGAATTAATAGCACACACCCCATTTGGCCAATTTTTATTCCTCTCTATCAGGAAGTATCCATTCTTTCCCCAGTCTCCTCCCCAGGAATTCTTCACAATCCAATAATCTTTTCCATCTTTTGAACCATATCCAACAATCAAAACCGCGTGGTTTGCATAAGTTGAACGCCTCTTACAATTCCCTCCATCGAAAATTCCCTGACAACATAAAAAAAGGAGTAGTTAGGAGAAATTTCAAAACCATATGATCGATATTTGGTAGTTAAAAGAAATATCACATAGTCATAACGTTATGCGGTACTTTTCAAAAAGCTTGAATTGTACACATAACTTTCTGGAGATAAAAATTAAAGAAAGATTTTATATATACTTGAAAGCCCCAGAAGATTAATTCAATAAAATAATAAAGTAGGATAATAAAAACGCATTAAAGATTGGATGAAGACTGAGAAAAGACTTACATCCTCGTAGAATTGAAGATAATTTGCATCGAACGCCACGGTAATTGGCTGCCTAGCAGTGGCACATAAAAGAGCAGCATCTGATTTGGGTACTTTTGCATAGCTATTAATTTTCACGACTCTTCCTCCATTTTTCTTTACAAACACATATAAGAAACCTCAAATTAGACACACATAAAAGATATCATTATTATAGTTTCAGAGAGACAGAGGGGGAGGAAACAAACCTTAGCTTTGCAAACACCATCTCGAGCTGTATAAGGATAATTAGCTTCTTCACTAATGCCCCCATTTTTTATGACCCATTCAAAGGCACTTTCGGTATATCCACCTGAACAACCAACGCTTGCAGAGTCACAATCTACGAGTTCTTGTTCTGAAAGGGAAACAAGTTTTCCTGTGCTTATTGCATTTATTGATTCAATAGCTCCAACGGTTCCAAATGCCCAGCAACTTCCTATGAACCATGAAAATATTAATCCATTAGTCCACTGAGGCTGCAGAAAATTTTGACTAATATACGCGTACGATGTAAATGACAGTAATATGCGTGTACTATGCATGCGTCAAGTATAAAGATTTGGTTGTGGATATATTTAATTCTGGTAAGCGCAATGCTTTAATCCTTGCTAAAGAGGAAGGTTAACATATATAGGAACTCACCTCATGTACTACTGCAAAATTTTTGGGTAAATCACTCACTAGAACGTTGTTCTCTTATAATCGTTAATTCTTTGGTTAATAAGATGGTTTTATATCATTATTGTTTGCATTGCACCAATTAATTTGAACAGAAGCAACTTACCACATTGCTCTTGGTCTTTAACGGAAGTCACCACTCCTTTCTGTCTCCAATCCACAGAAGCAGGTGGTGCGCAATCTTTCTTCTGCACATAACCGGACCTCGCGGCGGCGGCAGAGTTGTTGGTGGTCGGTGTCGGTAGCTGACGGAGGTACACTTTCCTAAACTCACCAGCACTCATATCAGCAAACTTGTTGAGTCCCAAACGATAGCCAGATCTCTTGGAATTCGTCTCAGTAATATACTTGAGATTCTTTCGAAATATCTGGTATCTGGTTTCAGTTGTTTGAGAGTTTGGGTATTTTTTCCCATGCTCCTTCATCCATTGTCGGAATATTCCAAACTCTTGTTCTCCTTTTGAAGGGAGAACGGATTCTTCAGTGGGGAGTCCTGAAGAGAGATATATGAGAATGGAACAAAAGATCAAGAGATGAAGGAACAGTGTTTTAGAAGAAATGGAGAAAGCCATGCTTGTTTTAGAGTTCCAATACTGAGAGATGAAACTTCAAATAAGCTTGCATGGAAGTGAGACCATCGATGAGGTATTTATAGCGTGACTCATGTTAGCTGCGAAGGAAAAAGACAAAATATAGATACCTTTGTATTTCATGTAAATATATCTTCCCAGCAACACCATAGAATTTATTTTGGGTTAATAACATTGGTAGTTCTTATAATTTAATCGAATTTTGATTTTGATCCATGTAGGTTCAAATCGTTGGTTTTGGTCCTTATAAGTTTGTAAAGATTTGGTCTGAATTCAAAATCACAATAATAATATTAACCCATTTGTTTTTGACCGGAATGATTCATATTTTGACCATATATTTTATATTGATAATTTCAGCCAACTGATGCTAAGGCTTGGGAAAAGTGAATTTTGCAACGCGAGAATATTGAAGGCTGGACGACATTTGGGGCTCTAAATTTGAAGTTTGTTTTCCTTCCTCCCTTCACTATCTTCTTGTTCTTCCTTACCAGCTAAACTCTTATTTTTAGGATTATCTTAGACTCCTGCATATATTGAATACGTATTTCCCCTTATATTTATTATTCAAGATATGATCACGTTGATTTTATTTTATAATGCTTCTAGTCTAGCCACCTATTAGTTCTTGTGTTCACTTAATGGATGCTTAAGAAATTTGAGGAACTTACTGTATGTTTAGATGGGGAGAAAATAATACTAGGAGGAAAAACTCTCAAAATTAGTAAAATTTTTTGACTATTTTTGAAAGTTTCCCTTCCTAGTATTTCATCCTCCTATTTTAGTTTTCCCCTCCATCCAAACACAGCCTCGGAGTCAAACCATGTGGCAATTTGAATAATCATATTATTGGGCAGACTATAGCATTATTGATTAGCATAATCCATCACATTGACGAGAAGAATAGACTAATGGAATTGTGTATAGTCTACGACTCATTATTGTGTTTAGACTATCATGCGTTGACAGATAAGAATAATTGTGTCATCCATATAATATCTGTCTTTATTAATATCGCGTTTGGTTAGTTGAATCATAGAAAATGCAATGTCATGTTTGCATATCTTTTTTTGACCGGATGTTTACATTATTTTTTTTGGCATACCATTATGCAAAGGTGATGCGTGTGTATAAAAGTATTTGATTAGATTACAGAGAACGTGTGGATAAATAGAAATAGTAAATAAAACATAAAATTATCCTGTCTATGCACATATATTATGAATTAAAATTGTATAAATTTAAGTGTATTATATTAAATAATTAAGCAGAAGTGTCTTTTGCATTTGATTACAAGAGGTCTGTACCTCTATTTATATGTCTCAAAAATGTAATTCTAATAGCTATTTAACGTGATTAAGCAGCATCACAAAATTAGGATACATGTAATCCTTCTCACGGAATCAATCCAAACAGAAACAATCATTTAAAGCCAGTCTAAAGCGTGAATTCTCTTTAAAGCAGCCCTTTAAAAAATTTTATATAGATTATGACTTATTCTCTCTTATTCTCTTTATAAAATAACTAAGTTATCAAAATTACGGAATTAGTTAAAATTAAAATACAACTTATCATTCAAAAAGAAAATACAACTTAGCTTTAAACAAAAAAGGCAACCTGAGAGAAAGTGAGTGACTGAAAGAGAATGAGCAAATATCAGGTCCCTCTGGTAGCATGGAAAGGGAAGTGGAGCCCAATTCCATGCTTTGAGCTCGTTTCGTAGAATGGAATTCCATTTTCACATCTATCAAAACAGATGGAAACGGCTTCCATGTTGAGATCCCAAGATTTCTAATTTCATGTTTCAGTTTACATTTTCAGCCTCTACCTCTCCCAAGGCTTCTATGCTCAGAAATGGGATGATGATTACAACTGTGACATTTCCATGAATCTTTGACTTCGTCTTCTTCCTAGATTCGTCTTCACTTTATTCTCCATTTTCGTCTTCTTCCACTTAAATTTTGGAAGTATTTTAGTATTTACACATTTTAAACATATATACTAATTAAAAATTAAATTAGATTTTCATACTCATACCAAACACGATTTTAATCACTATTTCCATATTAATTTTCATTTCAATATCCATCTTCCTATTCATTTAATTTCCATCAAAATCAATTCCAACATACCAAATGGGCTGTAAGTGTGATAACTAACATAGCGAATCTAATCAATAATTAATGAAGACAAAAATAAAAAATGATACTAAAACATTTAAACAGACTATTAGTGTCTTTTATAAGTAAAAATAGACCATGCCTAAAAAAATTCCTTATATACAAGACGGGACAGAAGGGATAATAAATAACAATTTAATTGTACTTAATGGTTATCGATTAACTGTGTTTTATGTAGTGCATAAATAAATTATGGCATGAAATTCCTCATAAAAAAACTAACCAATGAAAGAAGTCTCTGTCTCCTTGCAGAGGACACATGCCGCAATTATTGCTTAATGCTTGCCGTATTAAAAAAGAAAAAAGGGGATAAAGAAAGGAAGACTTGAGCTCAAGTGCTCTAAAATGACCTTTACGAGAGCAGAGGCTTGTGGGATCCACATGTCGTGTAAAGCGTGTGTATGTATTTGTGCGGGAAAGTTCAATATAAGGTCCCAGTATTTTTTTAATTATTATCGTATTTTTATGTTGCCCCTTTAATCATATACAGTGAAATAATTTCCCTTGATCGGAACTTTTTTATAAAAGAATGCTTTAGATAAAAATAAGAGGCAAAGTAGATTAAAATTTTATAAATAAGAATTAATTTAACCCCTCAACTAGCTCTCATATTAATAACCAAATATAGTAGTTTTATCTAATTTTTAATCATGTTTCTCTAGATTTTTCATTTTACTATCAAAAACCATAAAGACTTATTAAAAATTAAGTAAAATTATAAGGACTGCATAAAAAGAGAAATAACTATAAGGACTTAATTAAAATCAAGTGACATTATAAGGTTTTGATCAAAAGAAAGAGAAGAAAAAACACGAGCACTTTTCAAACCAGATGAAATTAATAAATTGCTCCTTCCAAGTTCCAGTCATACGCGCGCGCGCGCGCACACTGAATTGAGTTTTAAAAAAAATAAAAAGAAAACTAGATGTTTTTCAAACTATGAAATTCTCTAATTAACCCTGTTGCCTTCTCGTTTGATTTATGAAATTTTTTTTTTTGAAATAGGAATTTAAAGTTGCAACTGCCTGGTCTGTAGATAGTCTTAAATAAAATAATAATCTAAAAAGATTATTTTAAAATATATGTTTAAATTAAAATATAACTGAGTAAACAGAGATACAGACGCTTATATGGGTGTGGAGAAGATTAGATATAAGAAAAACGAGATAGTGTGTTGGGTTGGATAGCATTAAAAATATAGAAAAATTCTTGGCAATTATGAGAACATTCCAAAGCCAACCAAGTTGGACCAACAAATGAGCTCCAGGGATATAGAACCCGCAATTATGTTTGGGTTGACACGCATAGTCAACTCAAGTTTATTGGCATTTCAGTTGGATGAGATGTGTAAGGAATGGGGAGAAACATTCATGGGGAGAAAGCAGATAGAATTCACACCATATCTTACCTCAAAACAATAGAGATATAAATTTATATTACTTCTACTTCTTAATGTCTCACTTAGTTAACTAATTTGAAAAGATTAAAAAAATTATTTAAAAATAGTTATATTTATTGTTTATTTCCAAACTAATTTGCCTAATATATAATCTAATAATGTAGATAAATATTTCAGAAAGATCATGTATCAACTAGGTCTTATACTAAGGATTAGAAGTAGGTAGTATTTAAGCACTTGCATGCGCGGCTTTATCAGTTAAGTTACAATAAAGTTGTTGGCTTATTATACAAAATTTTATATATAATATTCTTTTACACAAATACTTATATATACACATATATATTATTAAAAACTAAAAATAAACTATATGATAATTCTAATCATAACTATTTTTATGTCAAAATAATTTTTAAATATTTATTTTTTAGGAAAATTTAAAATTTTATTTTATTATTCATTTTATAACGTTTTGTTTTTTAAAAATATTTTTAATATAATATTAATTTTCAATGACACAATTTTGAATTTTAAATCATAAATATTTTTTAAATTTAATTTTTTAATTAACATTGATAAGATATATAATTTGATTATATATCTATTATATTGCAATATATTATATTATTTATGTGTGTTTTATATATTTGATGAAACCATTTATAATTAGTAAAAAGGGATCTTGTTATTCAAAAAATAGCTACTAGAATAAAATCTAATGAATTATTCTATATAAAAATTAAATAATTTGAATAAATTATGATATACAACATTTTCCTACTTATATATATATATATTCTATATAATTTGTTTTCTCAAAATCCTTCCTATGTATCATTTGTTTTTGCGTTGAAGACCAAAATCAATCTATATCATAGGTATTAATTGTATCATGATTAAATTTTATTGTCTAATGATTGAAATTCAAAATTTATTTCAACATTAGTTTGATTTATAATTATAAATTGATGTTCATATAAATTCATTTTTAATTTCTATTATATATTATATCTTTGAATATGTTGTTCATATAACATGATTATTTCTTTCTTATATCAATTTGTATAAAAATTTATTAATATTCTTATCATATTTGTTTAATTATTATTAATAATTAAGAGGAATTTATTTTAACAAAATACAAACAAGTTTTCTAAGAAACTGTCTTCCTATCCTCATTACGTATCTTGAGATGTGATGAATGATGATGATACCTTTATTAACACCAATTCTACAAACATATCAATTTATTTTGCAATTGAAAATATAATAAAATCATTATATTCTTAATTATATTATATATAAATTGCTGTAAAATTATAATCTGAAATAATGAAATTTAGACTTAGCGAGAGAATTAATGAAGAAAATTTTTGTGACAAACAATTTAACAATGAAAATTAGTAACAGAATTTTTCCTACACTAATTCCATCACTAAACATTTTATAATTACAACTAGCGACGGAAAAAAATTTTTCCGTAAAAAATTTTTTCGTTAAATATTTATCGACAGATTTTTTAACAGATTAGCGATGGATTATTTTGTCTCTAATCTGTCACTAAATCTAGCGACAAAATTTTCATTGGTTATCCATTAGAAATTAGATCTGGAATAATTTTCCGTCACTAATACCATTAGCAATAAGCTTTTTTTTTTTTTTTGTAGTGAATTGCTATAAAACTGTGTTGTTGTTCACATATTTGCTTTTTAAATATAGTCAATTGCTATTAAAGTATAGTAAACAAGACAGATTTAAAACTTTGAAATTTAAAATTTTTTTTTTCAGATTTTTCCTATTCAAAAACACCACTTTGAAACGTACAAGAAAACCAATTGGCTAGCTTAGATAGACTTGCATGCTTTACTAACTCAAACAAACTCTAACATAACTCAGTTGGAATTCCTTAAATCAAAAATCTCAGTGCGAGTAGGATGAGCTACATTACGAGGACATGATAATAAATTCAAACGTGATACAAGTTTTTGGATGCATTAATTATTTCAGGAAAAACCCACTTAAAAATTTTTTCAAAGCCACAATTGATGGATACATTTATTTCCGAAAACTCCACTTACGAAAGTTCGAACCCACACAATGAAGCGAAGGCCACTAATAATGAAGTAGTCCCTACATGATCTCATACGTGAGAGGTGGGCGACGACCCTAAACTCCACTTAAAAAGGGTCGAAACCACACAGGTTGATTTTGGTTTTTTTAACTGTTCTTAGTTTTAAGAGTAAAATACTCTGACATTCCTTATATTTTATCTTAATTATACAAACTTTTCTTGTATTTTGAAAACATACACTTAAGTTCAAACCGTTAGTTCCGTTGAGAATATTCTAAAAAGATGTTTTTTTTTAAAATTAAAATTTATGTTGAAATACTCTTGATTTACTAATTTACCCTTCACAATACTAAATCCCCAAATTTTGGCCAAAACTATCTTGAAGAATTTAAGATTTTTTCCTTTACCTTAATTTTATTTTTTATTTTTACAAATCATTGTTTATCTAATGTTTTTATCATATTGGACCAGAAAATTAAGTAATTTAGTTAATGTAAACATAAAAAAAATATTAAATAAGAATTTGATTAATTCTTTAAATAAATATATAATTGATAAAATTAGATAAGTTATAAATGTTTGCAACAATTTTTTTCAAGAAAATTTAAATTATAAATTTAAATGATTTATATAATTTTCTAAAAATACATAATTTATATTATATGATGAAAAAAATAAGCATTCGAAATATTCTCTAGCCATTTAAAAGAAACCTTAAGTTTCAATATTTCATGAAGAATTAAAATTGTATAATTCTATAACATAATCAAAATTAAAAATTTTATAACATATTGAAAATTTTGAAAATACATGTATTATAATTATTTTTTGTTGCATAAAAATTATTTTTATATATGTATATAAATGTTTAAATAACGTTTATGTTAAAATTTACATATATTACTACTTATTTTTTAATAAAGATAAACTCAGAGAGTCTATCATTTGAGTTCACGCGATGCAAGTGTACAAATTTAATATAAAATATTACCTCATGTCCTTAATATATGACCTAGTTGACTATAATTTGAGGAGATTAAAAAAGTTATTTAAGTTAGTTATTTCTAATAAATAAATGTTGTATTTCTTAAAATGCCCTTACTAATCATAAATGTTTGAATTACAAATTGATAATAACTCTGTAACATATAAAACTATTGTAGGGATTACTTGAGAAAAAATGGATAAGTATTAAAAACAAAGTGGATTGTAATCTTATATTTAAAATCAAATTAAAAGTTAAACTAGATCTTATATTAAGGATCGGATGTAGTATTAGTTTACTTTGACTCCTTAGTTTCACGACTGATTGCACTTAGTTTTATATCTGTCATGGGGATCATAGAAATATGGTATTTATTTTATTAAATAATTATATTTATTGTTTGGAATTACCAGTTTGCCCTCACCTCAAAGATCGCAACCCCACCCACAAGTCGTAACTGCCTAACCCACCTTTGCCGTGATCACACCAGAACTCATGCTGCGGTTCTATTAAATCATTTTTCATTTTTCTTGAAGAAAATCAATGTTCATTTTTATGCAAACAAAGAACAGGCACTAGGGTGAAATTGAGACCAAAGGGAAAAAAATAACCAGAAAGACCAAAATTAAAAGATCTTGGTCATCAAGGAATTAGGAAACTTGAAAAAAAAAAAATTCCCTGAACAGTGAACGCCATCCTCATCGATGATCAAAGAACCGAGATCAATGAATCAAGAAAAGAAACCAACGGCTCAAATCAAACGACCCAAGATCAATGGAGGTTCAAGTGACTTGGCATCACAGATCTGAGTACTCCTCCATCATTCGCCTTCATTCTTCATTTGAGTTGAACAAGGCTGAATACTTCTCCATTATGTCGTTCCCTTCGCCGTCATCCTCTGCCGTCAGCCTTCATCGTCGTCCTCCGTCATCTTCATTTCCCTAGGGAGGGGGAGGGGGGTCATGGGTAACATGGTAAAAGAATGGAGTTCCATAGAAGTGGAACCCAGTTCCCTGGGGGCTGTGGAACCTAGTTCCATCATTTTTTTATGGAACTCAATTCCTCAGAGTTGCCTTCAGCCATACCGAACAAACAAATTTTGGATTCTAGTTGCACTTCCACTTCCCACCTTCCCCAATTCCATGCTACTAAATGGGCATTACTTTTGTTTCCCACCTTCTTCCACCTCCTCCACCCATGTCTATGGCGGACGTGATACTGCTGTCTAGAGTTTCCTCCATGACTGTGCGTGGTTGAGTTTATCATCTCTTGATGATAGGCGGTGGTTGAGCAATGATCTTTTACTAGAAGAGTTTCTAGTTCCATTTATGTTTTGTTCTCTAGTATATTTTCATATTTTCCTTGTCATGAATGTGTCTATATATATTTTTGAAACTGCGCAGTAAACTTCATTTGTGCTGTTGAACTAACTTTCATCTATTTGGATTATTGTAGTTAAGTATTATAATATGTTAATGCACTATTTCAGTTGAGTTAATCTGTATTGAGTTATTTACTATTTAGCATGTTATTATGAAATAATTCTATGAATTTTGCTTGCTCGAAAATGGGTATTCATACATATTTCATTAATTAAGATCATTAAAAGATGAGGATGTGGCATATTAATGTTAGGTGTGTTCCATTAATTAGCGCTTAATTAAAAGGAAAGTGTATTAATCCAATCCTAGCTGGCACGCAAGTTTTCATTTCATTTTATATCATGTGAGCTTATGTTGCCATAATCTATATTATTAGATGATGCGAACATCTTTGATGCCTTTTCTTATCATCCTTAAAGATTAGGCTTTACTGAGTTTTAAAAGCAGCATGCAAGTGTACATGGAAATCTCATAATTCGAGCGGTAACATAAGCTCACCTAGTGATTTTGCTCCAACGTATACCATTATTTATTACGAGTGAAAGTGGTTTTATTGATTTTCTTGCAATTAAATTGTTACATGCATGTTTCTTCCAGGTCCGCTCCCACTTTTCCTTTCTTTGCCACCTCACATTAGACAAAGAGAAGATATCAATTATGTACTAATACTTAACATATATCATAAAGAGAATATAATTACAGACCATGTTGGCTTTTTCCCCCCTTGTTTTGGTAGGGGGAACCCTCCACATGATATCTAGTGCCTTTTCCAATCCTAAACTTTTAATATGTGTCATTTGTCCGTAAAATAGAAGATTGAATAGACTATGGTGCAGAGGGGTAACAATTAAACAAATTATTTTTGAAAAACCAATATTTATTTTTTAAAAAAATAACTAAACTAATTTTATCAATATTTATAAACTATTTGTTTAGCTTCTATACATTTTCAACAAAACAGAATAATCGTTTTCTGTGATTGAAATGAATTGATGTCGAGCCAACCCGCATATACTTGCATTACACTTTGTGGTCATGCGCAGAATGCTAATCCCACTAATTAATGGTATTTGATCCAGTGGAGTCAATGTTCAATGATAGGATCACTAACCGGATGCAAATCTAAATTGACTATAACTATTATAGTTGTGCTAATAAATCTAAATAACAGTAACATATTTCTATAGTTAATAATTCATGACTTTTTATTTAATCTTTATAATGGACTTGAGTTCATCGTAACATAAAACTGGGAGAATGACTATAGATTTGCTAGCTATTGATAGAACAAACTCCACTTGGTGAATCTGTATTCCTCTTCATCCAGAAGTATCCGTCCATTCCCCAATTTTCACGCCATGAATTCTTCACAATCCAATAATCTTTTCCACCTTTTGAACCATATCCAACAATCAAAACTGCATGATTTGTGTAAGTTAAATCCTTATTGCAATTCCCTCCATCGAAAACTCCCTAACAAAATACAAAAATTTAATTGGGAAGAAAAATTCAAAATCATGATTGATATTTTATAGTGGACTTAAATTATACCTGCAAATATTTGGAGACAAATTAAAAAATATATATTACCTCATGTCTTTAATATAAAATCCAATTGGTTTGGATAAATTAAGAAAGTTACTGAATTACTTTAAAATATTTATATTTTTTGTTTTTCTCGAAACTAATTTACCTCACTTATAGATGAACATACAATCTAATGAGACACATAATTATCTTAGAAAGATAATATAATATATATTATAATTATATAATTTCGTAACTTTTTTAATCTTCCCAAATTAGTTAACAGGGAGCATATATTAGAAAGCCCCAAAAGATCAATTCAATAAAATAATCAAGTAGAATAATAAAACCAAACAGGATAACATTTAACACGGCCTGGAAATTGGATGAGGAGAGAGAAAGAAAGACATACATCCCGATAGTGTTGACGATATGTTGCATCCAACGACACCGTAACGGGCTGCTGAGCAGCGGCACATAAGAGAGCCGCATCTGATTTTGGCACTTTTCCATAGCTATTAATTTTCACCACTCTGCCTCCATTTTGCTTAACAAACACAAAAAAGAAACCTCAAATTAGAGAGAGAGAGAGAGAGTAAACGAACCTCCTTGGCTTTGCAAATACCATTTCGTGCTGTATAAGTATAATCATCTCCTTCACTAATGCCACCATTTTTTCTAACCCATTCAAAGGCACTTCTGGTGTATCCGCCTGAACAACCATAGCTTACAGAGTCGCAACTACGAGTCCTAGTTCTGAGAGAGAAACAAGTTTCCCTGTGCGTATTGCATTTATTGACTCAATTGCTCCGATGGTTCCAAACGCCCAGCAACTTCCTATGAACCATCAAATGTTAATCCATTATTGGTCCATTCAGGTTCCAGAGAAAATTAATTGTGATCAATTAAATTGAACTAAGGCAACTCACCACATCTCTTTCGGTTTTTAACTGGAGTCACCACTCCTTTCTGTCTCCCATCCACAGAAGCAGGTGGTGTACAGGAGTCCAGTTGCAGTACAAAGTCGGACCTCGTGGCAGCGGCGGCTGCGGCAGCAGAGTCGTTGGTGGTCGGTGTCGGTAGATGACGGAGGTATGCTCTCTTAAACTCCTCAGAACTCATATCAGCAAAAAGGTTGAGTCCCAAACGATACCCAGATCTCTTGGCATTTGTCTCTGTGATATACTTGAGATTCTTTCGGAATATCTGGTACCTGGTTTCTGTGGTTTCAGAGTTTGGGTATTTTTTCCCATGCTCCTTCATCCATTGTCGGAATATTCCAAACTCTTGTTCTCCTTTTGAAGGGAGAACGGATTCTTCAGTGGGGAATCCTGAAGAGAGACATATGAGAGTGGAACACCAGATCAAGAGATGAAGGAACAGTGTTTTAGAAGAAACGGACAAAGTCATGCGTGTTTTAGAGTTTCAGATAATCAGAGATGAAACTTCAAATAAGCTTGCATGGAAGTGAGACCAGCAACGAGATATTTATAGTGTGATTCAATTTACCTGTGGAGAAAAAAAGACAAAATGTAAATAACAGTGTGTTTCATATAAATATATTTTTCCAGCAATACCGTAGAATTTAATTTATTTTCCTTATAAAAAAAGAGAATGTTATTTATTCTTGATCGGAATGATTCATATTTTGACCATATATTTTATATTGATACTTTTCAGCCCACTACCAAGGCTTGGGAGAAAAGTTTGATGCAAGATTTTATATTGAACTTAAAATTTTATATTGAACTTGAGTCAAACCATGCGGGAGCTTAAAATTTGCAATTTGAATTGGTGATTTTGTTAATGATGTCGTGATACACTTATTAACTTCAAAAAGTCATGTTATTGGGCAGACTTTAGTGTTCTTTATTAACATTATCCGTCAATGGCAAGAAGAATACTAACGGAATTGTGTATAGTCTACATCTCATTATTATGCTTAGACTATTACGTGTTGACTGGTAAGACAATATGAGAGCACATTCCATACCCATCACAATAAGTATGGAGTACTCATCTTAATTTGAATTGTCCAACTTAATTTTGAATGTTTCAGATTGGATTTCAATTTTTTTGTATTTTTTAATTAACTTTTTATTTTAATAGATACATAATTCAAAATAAAGATAATTTTATAACTAACACTTCTTGAAAAGATAAATTTATTATTGACAAAATTGCATACCACTTCCGGTCCTTAATATAAGAGCTTGTTTGACTTTTATTTTGGTTCTAGATATAAGACCCCAATCCACTTTGTCTCTTATATTTATCCATTTTTTTCTAAGATAATCCTTATAATAATGGTAGTTTTAGCTAATACATTTGATTAGCAAGGATATTTTAGGAAAAACAATACCTAATTATTACAAATAACTAACTCAACAAACTTTCTTAATATACTCATATTAGTCAATTAACTCTTATATTAAGGACCGGAGGTAGTATTAAAAATTTTAAATATGAACCACATCCATATCCGGATGAAGACCCTGTAATGCAATATATAATGATGTTTATATGATTTTATTTGGTATATCGTTATAAAATTATGATGCGTAGGTATAATATTGATTTGTTAGTTTTTTAAAAAAAAAGTGGAAATAGATAGAAATAATAAATAAAAAAATAAAATTATCCTCTCTATATTACTATGCGCACACACGCTTACATATATGTAGTATAAGGAACTAAAGTTGTGTCTGCATATTATACAGGCAGTAGTGTCTTTTCCATCTAATTACAAGAGAACTATATCCCATTTCTCATGTCCAATAATGTAATTATAATCCAGCTATTTAAGGTAATTAAGGAGTATTACACAATGTTAGTCTTTTTTTTTTTTAATTACAAAAGCCCACCCAAACGTTTAAATCCGCCACTATTTGATGGTTATTGATAAACCATGTTTTATCAAACAAGTGAGACTTTGTCAGTTTACTTTCCTATGATAGTATGAAATTGCTCGTAAACTAACCCATGATAGAAATCTCTGTCTCCTTGCAAGTGACAAGCTTCATTGGCAAGAAAAGAAAAAATAAATCGAACTCTTCAACTTACATAATAAAGATCCAAAGACCTCAACGAGAAAGGAGAAATGTGGGGTCCAAATATAGTAGTTTTCATTTGATTACTAATTGAGTTCCAATAATTTTTTATCATATAGTTATAGTTTCATCTGATTTTAGTTAGATCTCTGTAGTTTTTTGTCATCAAATTCTTACAGTTTCACTTTTTTTACCACCTAAAACTGTAGAAATTTGATTAAAAATCAAGTAAAACGGTTAGCATGCACTTGATAAACAGGAAAACAACTATAGCAACCTAATTACGACCCTAATCCTGAATATAAGATCTAGTTGACTAATTTAAAAAACATAATGAAGTTAAACATTATTATCTCTACTCCTAAATATAAACCTAGTTTGCAGTGTGAATTGCACTACATACTAGGTCTTACATTTAGGACCAAAGGTAGTACTTAATTATAGCATATGTTAATAATATTTTTAAAATACTTATATGTATTATTAGATTATATATCAGCTTATAAGCTGAGTAAATTAAATTAGTTTGAAGAAAAATGATAAATATAATACTTTAAAATAATTTATATAACTTTTTAAAGCTTTCCAAATTAGTTAATTGGGTCATATGTTAAGGATTAGGTGTAGTATAACACACACATATATGTACACTAAATTGAGTTTGTAAAAAACTCTGATATTATTTTCTTGCTATATTCAACACTCTAATCTTATTTATAATCCATCCAGCATACTAATATTATTTTTTTGGTGGTTCCAATATCTTATCTTATTTAAAGTGCAATGTGCATCCTAAATTATAAAATAAGATTAGAGTGACGATGTAACTGAAAAATAATATTAGGATGATGGATGCACCAGTAAAATAATATCAGGTTGCTAAATATACTATAAATAAAATTAAAATATTAGATACACTGAAAATAATACCAAAGTATTGGATGCTACTTTGCCCAAAAAAACAAAACTAGATGTCTTTTAAGCTATGAAATTCTCCAACTTTTTGTCTTGCTTGATCTATGAAAATTTTAATTTTCAACATAATTACAAAAAGGAATTTGGAGTATCAACTTGCATGCATGGTCCGGAGTAGTATTAACTTGCATATTAAACTAAACAATTATTTTCAAAATATATATTTTAATTAAAATATAACTTTAAAAGAAAACAGAGATACATACACTTATATGGGTATGTAGAAGGATTTGATATGAAAAACCAAAATGTATATAGTGTGTTGGGTTGGATAGCATTAAAAATATAGAAAAATTCTCCGCATAATTTCCTAAGCAACTTGGCCAGATTAATCCTCCAATTACCATGCCTTTTTTCTAATAAGAAAGACATTTGAGAACATTCAAAAGGCAACCAAGTTTGACCCACAAATTAATGAGGTCCAAGTATATTATTTATGTAGAACCCCCAATTATGTCTGAGTTGACTCGATCGTATAGCCAACCAAGTTTGCTTTTGAATTGGATGAGATAGGTAAGGAATTGGAGAGCTATCCCACGAAACACGTTCGTGGGAAGAAAATAAATAGAGAATGAATAATTAAATAGACATCATGTCTCAACTTCAAATTTTAAAATTTAAATTTAGAAGTATTTTATCATATTATATATTTATTATTAAATTCAATCCATCTGATTGAGACTTTTAATATATCAATTCCCATTGATTAGGAAATAGATATATACGTCCTAACAAGTTGTTTCATAAGGAAAATGTGTATCCAAAAACTCCACTTAAAAAACGCGAGTTGGTTGTTGACTCAACCAAATCCACATTCTTGGGTATAAGAAACAAGCTGACTAGCTTTTAGACTTGTCCTCCTCAGGCTCTTAATGTAAAACTAAATTACACTATACTATAAAATGAGTCTTATATTTAAAATTAAATGAGTATATGCTTTAGCAGAGACTTAACTTGGTTTTGGAGTAGCTTAAATCAAAATTCTTAGTGCGAGTAGGATGAGTTACATTATGAGGGCACAATAAGAAATTCAAACATGATCAAAGTTGATGGTTGCATTTATTAATTATTTTAAAAAAACACTTAAAAAGGTTCAAACCCACGACGATTGATGGATGCATTCATTTCCAAAATCTCCACTTAACACGTGATTCATAGAAGCAAAAGGCCACTAACGCCCATATGCTCTCATATGTAAGAGGTGGCCGACCATAAATTCCAATCAAGTGAAAGTTCGAAATCACGCAGGTTGATTCTAATTTTTTTTTCTATTCTTATTTTTTAATAAAAAATAATAATTAAGTTTTACATGAAGTTAAAATGTGCTGTTGTGTTGAAACAAAAAAAAAAACAAAAAAAGAAGGAAAGAGTTTCAGATTTTGGAGTTTGCAACATAAGAGGCAAGTTTCCTAATTTGAAAGAGCTTCCATTGCAAGTCACAATTAATTTCCTAAATTTTTATACTTGGGTGGTAAGACTCCTACTTTCCTATTTCTACTTTCCTTTTTTTTTTTATCTAGTTTTCTATTTTTTTTTCCTTTTCATATTACTTTCCTATTTTCTTTCTTCAAGTTTCCTTCTTTTGTTTCCTATTCCTTTTCCTTCCTTTTCATACTACTTGCCTAATTTCAGTTCTTTTGTTGCAAGGTACTCACTTTCCTAAAGTTTTCTCAAGGAAGTACCTTTCCTAATTACTTTGTTTCCTATTTTCCTTTACTTTCACAACCTTATTTTCATTTTGCAATTCCTGCCTCCCATTTCCACCTTTTTTTTTCTATCCTTTTTTTTTCATCATAAACTTCTTCTCTCCTCAATTTTTCTCTTCCTTTCCTTCCATCCTCACATTTTGCCTATCCTTCTTCTTTCATCTCTTATCTTTTCCCCTTTCACATAGTTGCTGGCTCTTACAATTTCTGGTTGTGAAGGTTACAACTTTCTAATATTGTCTCTTGGTTTTTGTTGAGTTTCAATCAAGAATACTATAGGAGACAAGCTCGAGTGGTAAAAGACAAGAGTGTTTTACTTTAATATAAAAGCCAAAGTTGAGAGAAACATGAGTGGCACCAAATTGATTAAGTGGAACACACGAGCAGAGTGATGAGGTCCATTATTTCTATTTCTTTTTTCTCTTTGCTTCAACTAACATCTCAGGTTGAAGATGAGCAGGAAAGAATCCAATAATGAAGAATTCAACACAGATATCAAAGTATTCATGAGGGCTATGAGAGATGAGTTTCTCAAACTCAAGATGGAAATGGAAGAGTTAAAGATATCCAAAACAGATAGTAGTGATGACGAGGTGATTAGATATGGCTCATCAACTTCAAACAGCAAGAGCAAACATTCCAAAAATGACATGGCCATAATCGATCCAAAGATCAAGTATCCTACTTTCAAGGGTAATACCAATCCAGATAAATATCTTGATTGGGAGATGAAGTTCGAGCAGATTTTCAAATTGAATGAGTGGCTTGAAGAAAAAAAGGTAAAATTAGCTTCATTTCAGTTTTCTGACTATGCTACTATTTGGTGGGAAGATTTGCAGCTTAAGAGACGCCTTAAGGGCAAAGGTCCCCCTCGTACGTGAGAGAAGCTAAAGAAATTCATGCACAAGAAGTATGTTCCTAGTTTCTACTATCGAGAGCTTAATAGAAAGTTGCGATTGTTTAGCCAAGACTCTATGACAGTAGAAGAGTATGTACATGAGCTTGATCTTCTTAAGATGCATGCTGGAGTGCAAGAAGATGAAGAATCAAGCATGAGCAGAATTATTGATGGTCTGAGACCTGAAATTAGAGACAAAGTTGAGATGTACACTTTTGTTGATAAGGAGGAGTTGGTGCACAAAGCCATCAAGGTTGAAAAACAGTTTAAAGAGAAACACTCCAAATCCTCATCCTTTGGTTGGAGGGACTCTAAACTAACCTCCAAGTGTAAGGATTCCAAGGCTAAGGATGCAGCAAGATTCACCCCTAAAGCCAAGGAGGAATTAAAGCCTAAGGGTAATGGTGGTGAGAAACTTGACTCTAAAACTTCTTCTACTGATAAAACCTCTTCTCTTTAATGTTTTAGATGTCATGGAAAGGGGCATATTACTTCCAAATATCCCAATAAGAGAGCCATCATTATCAAAGACAATGGTGAGTATGACAGTGAACATTCTAGTGATAAAAGTGATGATGATATGCCCTCTTTGGTGACTGACTCTGAATTAGAGATTGATGAAGCTGAACCTGTTACGGGAGAAGCATTGGTGGCTAGAAGAGCCCTAAATATTCATGTAAAGGAAGATGATGAGAAAGAGCAGCGAGAGCTTATCTTCCACACTAGGTATTTCATAAAGAATAAGGTATGCAGCATGGTTATTGATAGTGGTAGTGTTACCAATGTTACTAGTACCTTATTGGTTGAAAAGCGAGACTTGCCTACTATGAATGAAATAAAGGATTTTTCATCTTAACAAAGTGCGATGCCAATCCATAGGCCCAACAAGTGTATAAAGGATATATTTTACTTAATATTTTTTTTCAATGACAAGCGGTTTGACATAAAAATGAAAAAATAAATTAAATATTCAAATATCCCCAAATGTAACTTATAATAATAAAAAGACCACATCTATTCAAGAAATTAAAGTTTATAAAAAGAACTGGAGGGAGGATTCTCTTTGAAGTAAATTACTCCCCCTTTTTTGAAGTAAATTCTCTTTGAAGTAATTTGCTGCTCTGGCTGAACTTCTGTACAGAGAGAAAAATTATTTTTGAACGTCCCCTGACTCCACCCATGGAGTAAGGAAAAAGGGAAGGAGATTCTTGTCAAATTCGTTGTTGGTTTTGTCTCTTGATCAATTGTATAAGAAATTATGAATTATTTCGAAGGAAATGATTACTAAACATTAGTGATTCACAAGATGCTTTGTAGGAAAGAGTCTCAGGGACTGTTTGGAAGAAAAACAAATATAATTTTAAAAATAATTTTATGATATATGAAATAAATGTGTAAGAAAAGTTTTGTCTCAGTAAAAACACTTTTTAAAAGGTACTTTTTTTTTTATTACCAAACACCCGGCTACTATTAAGAGCAAGGCAAAAAGAGGAAATCAATTTCATTTGAAATACTTGGAAAAAAATCAGGATCCTAAACTTTTCGCATCATAATATATAAAACATCTCAAGTTTATTCTGTCATTTGTATGTCTTTACTTCAATTTGATCTCAAACTCACTTGCGTTGGGCTAGTTAAGATTTATTTGGGTTACAATTTTAATACTCAGAAATTATTAATCCACGTAAAAACAACAAGTTTTCATAACAGATTACTTACTCACCTTCATGTTTTATCAGCATGCTCTAATTCAATATGGAGATCAGAAGAAGTAAATATATACAGAGGGAGAGCTTTCGTTCTTAATTAAACATACATAAGCTTTATTCCACGGCACACATAACTGTATATCGCCACCAGGCTTATTTATTCCACGGCAAATCATTTGCCATTTATTTATACCCAATACAAGCATGGTACAGCACCTAACTGGTGTCCTTCACACAGCTTTACAATGCCTGGCTTCATATATTATTCCTGGAGGGCGTGCTTCATATGGAAGTAGCAATCTTCAAAGCAGGCACTTCTTTCTTCCCTTTGGTTGGGTATGCGCCAGAACAGTTTATGTTACATACTCCCTGAGTAGCACCGATGTTTCTTTTGATGAATATGTAACCACTTTGTCCCCAGGTGGATCCCCATGAGTTTTTAACAATCCAATAATCTTGACCATCGCCTGATGAACCATATCCTACAATTAATACAGCATGATTATGCTTGCATGAACCGATGCCCGAGCAATCGTCGCCAGCAAAGATTCCCTGTCACCGTTAAGCAAACAACTATTAATTACTTTTCAAATGTGTCTTCTTGGATGATAGAGATCTGATGATGAGGAAACGAAAATATGACTTACACTTTTGTAGGACTTAAAATGTGGGCTTGCATATATGGAAACACTAACAGGTTGCTTGTAAACATAACAACGGAGAGAACTTTCAGATATAGGTTTCTGAGACCAATAATTATAGCCATCGATAGTAGCAATTGTGTTTCCAGCCTGCATCAAAGTAAAATAAGAATAAGAGTAAAACCATAATTAAGAAAATTACATATATTTAAACTACCCAATTAGTTCACACAGGTCTAAACACTAACCGCTGCAGAATTGCAAGCACTATCGTCAGCTGTATATGGATAAGCCTTTTCTGAGGCAATTCCACCATTTTTGATGACATATTTAAATCCATTAACGTACCACCCTCCTTCGCAGCCTTTACTTGTAGAGCAAGATATGAGTTGTTGTTCAGAAAGTTCCAGAAGCTGTTGAGAGACTATCTGATTTATACCTTCCATAGCTCCGGTCGCAGAGAATGCCCAACAACCACCTCCAAAAATGAATTTGATTCGCTGTTATATGCTTCTATTATATGCGGCAATTAGATTATAACAGAAGAACGAAGCAAATTTGAACTTACCACATTTGCCTTGGTTTTTAACATACGTTACAGCTCCTTTGGTCCTCCAATCCCAGGAAGAGGGTGCATCTGGACATGATGCGTCGTTCAATATCATTTTGCTATTGTTGATTTCCATTATGGGTTCCTCTGTCTCATGCAAGTACATTTTGCTGAACTCTTCGTACGTCATATCTGAGAATTCGTTCAAACCCAAGCTGTAGTCACTGGCTGACTTCCTTTCTGCATTTTTCTCTCTGATTTCCTTCAAATTGCTTTTAAAGATTTGAAATCTTATTGCCTCCTCTCCCAAGGTTTGGTATTCTCGTCCAGTCTCCTTCTTCCAGATTTGGAATAGATGGAACACTTTTTTGGTCAGAAACGAGTTTGTCTAGATCCAGGTTCGAAAAGGAATACTCATCAGGCACACTGGAAGAAGAGGTAAGAGAAATGGAAGCATACCAAACCAGGAAAAGGAGGAAGATTTTAGCAGCAGGCGAACTCATTGTGCACTAGAAGGTGATAGATATTGAGCCAAGCGCTTGGATTGTGCATGGTTCTTCCATAGCACTATTGTTCCATATATATAGAGGCCGCTGCGCACAGTCCCCTCATCACAGCTCACTTTTATAAATAATTATCTAATCCTTAATGTAAAACATAATTGAAGAGTTGATGTTGACCTTTTATGTAAAACCTATTTATCATATTTGTTAATTTTTTTTCTAAATTAACTCTATTGATTATTCTTTCAAAAATAATCAAGTAAGAGAAGGAAAGAGGAGTACTACATGATTGATTGAGGGGGAAAGTAATTAAGGACGAGGAAATTAAATGCGAAACACGAGTGGTTTTGGCAGATTCTGCAAATGTGATAGGTATAGTGTGCCCACTTCCGCAATAATTTCCATAACGCCAAGCTTCTTTTGCTTCCACCTGTCGAAAATGGAGATAGCAGGCTCTCAAATGTGTTTAAAATTAAATTGCATACATATGTCAGAGCAAATCTGAAGATTTGTAAACAAAAATATGGCTGACCCAAAAGAATTGGAGGGAGTATATTCGTAATTTTTCCTTTATGCTTACCAATGGTATAGTGATTTGAATAAAATGACAAATATGTATAGTGAGATAAGAGAAGATAACATGTACGTTGTCTGCTCGCGTGATAATATATTGGGTTTTTAATCCTAAACAAAGTGTCACGCGAATCCAACTCAACAAAAGCATAAAGGATATGTTGTTCTTTGCTTCTTTTTTTTTTTCCTTTTAGAAAAATGATAAGATGCTTGACTCACACACACACATATCATTAATAATGTAAAAAATTAATAATATTATAATTACACAAAAATTTAAAAAAGCAAAAAAAGAATATATATATATATATATATATATATAAAAGCGCCTAAACAACCAGTCCTTGGCCCTGCCCTCTTCCGAGTTCAAATAAATTCTAAATCATTATCATTATCCCAATTAAAATTCTCCTAAAATATCTTATGCCACTAGAACAAATGGTCCCGTTTAGTACATCATTAAAAATAAGGGATAAGGATTGATATTAGAATTGAGAAAAACCATTAAAGAGTATTTAGCATGATCAATAATTTCTTATTACATGGAATTAAATTCCAAGTAAGTGGGATTGGGAAATACCACCTCTCTCATAGTGTTTCCTAATCCTACATATATGGGTTTGTCCAATCCTAAGTATTCAGCAATTACTCATACTAAACATTCTTTTAACAGGATCTTTTAATCTCAATCTCAATCCTTACCCCTTATTTTCAATATTTTGTATGAAACGCGACCAATAGTCTTCGGGAAAACCCAGGATATCTCTACTGTATTCATTCTTTACTCTTACTTTACTCAAATAAGTGGGAGCACGGGGAACATGGGGGACTGGTTAGAAAATAATGGGAAGCCAACAAATATAGGGAGAGGAATAAGAATAGAGGGGGGGGGGGGGAAGGAGAATAGCGACGGGGGGAAGGCCAAACTTTTCCGTGCGGCGACTACGACCGCCTATCCAGTTGTGAGCTAAAGAAAATAAATAAATAAATAAAATAATTGAAAGGGCGATGTGTCCAAACCATTATTATATACTATCTCTCTGGTCCTAATTATAAGGTAGTAATAAAAAAACAAGGATGGCGCTTCATTATATATAAAATGACAGCTTCCTTTCCATCACATCTTATAAATATAATGGTTTTCGTACATGCACGTTTATGAGCAAAAACTTTTTAAAAAAATACTTTGTGAATTTCAAAAACCAAAATAGAATATCCCAAACTTCAAAATTCCAAATACTACCTTCAGTCCTAATTATCTAGAGGTAGTAAATACTTATGACTAAAATGAAAATTTGCAATATTGCTAAATTATAATAGGGAGAATTATCAAGATGTTTTAAGAAAGAAATTTAATTACTATACATCTCAATGACAAATGCTCAACCTAAACCTGTTTTTATTTCTGACTTTGAAACTTGTCATTACTTACTTTTCACTTGTCAATAAACTTCAAGGTAATTAAATATATCACTTTCTTATGACTTGATTGTAATTATGTCATTATAATATGACCCTTGTAATGAGTTTAACAACTTGATCAACGTCATTTACAATTTACAAACTCAACATTTGGAAAAATACAAGTAAAGAGGCGTTGTTATAAATCATTTACTACATTACTAATGACATTTATAACATTTCTTTATAGACTTTCACCACTTCACCAATATTATTTATAACACCTCTTTTGCACCATGACCCTCTTATTATTTTTTTTTTTGGGGTTGAAATTGTGAAAATAATTGTTGTAAATAGTGTTGATAAAGTGATCAAATAAAGTGCTATTAAAACTGTTGGTAGTATAATAAATGGTGGAAATCATGACCTTCCTGCATTTTTCCAAAATGTTAAAATTATTTTTAAAAAAAAAAGAATTGTTATATGTAGAGTTATCACTTATGACAACGTACCCCCAAAGCCACGGGCGACCTCTAGGAAACATCAAACATGATAGGAGACTCCGACGATGAAAAGTGGGGAGCACATGCTCAAAACAGTGATTTCAAGCTTTCCAACACCACACACCCAGCGACCGCGGAGCACGCACCGCCGGACAGGGACAATGACTGAAAGTGCCACGCGCACAAACGATTATTATGCACCAAAAAAGCATTCCATCACATGCTATAGCCCTACATCTAAAAAGTAAAATAACATCCTTTCATCTAACAACCTTGGTACATCTAGCATTTTAATATGCTTTAATATCTTAATTTTATTTATTTCGTATCTAATATCATGAATCATAAATAAAATTAAAATATTAAATATAATTAAAAAATAATATTAGGATACTGAATGTGTTATAAAAATAATTTACGAGTATTATATCTTACTTGATCCTGTATATAATGATTTTGTAAAGACATGTTTATCATTAGGTTACCACAGTGTTTGGTCATTATAATTTATATTACTCTTATTTTGGTTTGATATTTATGAATTCAAATAATAGCTTTTCAGTTTCTCAATAAATAACATAATCTAAATCTTAATTAAAATATAAGAATTAATTTTTTAGACTGATAGTACTTAGGAACCAAAATTTATAATTTGAAACTATAAATAACAAAATCAAAATAAAGACCAACTATAGCAATGAAACATTATATTATTTTATTATCATACATATTGTTATTGTATTACAACATACTAGTATTTTAAAACAAGATTTTAGATATGATTTTGCGGAGTGCGAGATAAATATATCTGTAATAATTTAGCTAAAAATATTTTTTAACCAAATACCCCTTAACCCTTTAGTCGTTATACCAACTCAATTATTGTAGCTCAATATTGTATAATAAATCATTTCCTGAAAAAACATTGCCCCGGGGACCGGAGTTGAAAGTATCTCGTGGACAAATAATAATTATATAGATGAAAAAAGATTCCATCTCGATTTGATGGTTTTCGTACATACATTGGAGGATTTATTATTTTACATAGAGTTGTTACCCCAATTACGTACATAATTTGGGCTAGGCTTCTGCTTTTTTCCGAGGACAATGATTAAAAAAAAAAGCTAAAATTTTATAAATACCAAATAAAAAATGTCCACAAAAATTTGTTATCATTTACAAATTCAGATTTATTAATATCAAATAAAATTGTATTACCAAACTTGATTTGGAGTTTGTAATTTATAGTTTTTTTCCCTGTCATTCTCTTTTTTTCTTTTTCCATTCTGGGGCGGTCCTCTGTCCTCTTTTATTTTTTTTATTTTATTTTTTCAACTTTCAACTAAGCCTTGTCACGTTGCCTCTTTCTTTGTTTTTCGTCTTATCTTAAGGGACTATTTGGATGGAACTCAAACTATAATTTCAAAAATAATTTTATAGTATACAAAATAAATATGTGAAATAATTTGCCTCGATTTATATAAAAGTGCTTTTTAAGAGCACTTTTTTCAAATACCAAACACTCCCCAAGCATCTCATCCATGCTCCAACGACAATATAACGAAACCCAAAAAAAAGAAAAGAAAAGAAAAGGTAGACACACAAGCGTATCTTATTTCTATTATCCTGATATAATTGATTTTATCGTTTTTTTAACCAAAAATTGATTTTATTGTTAACTCTTATCAGCTTTTCTCAATCATAAATATTAGTCCCTATTATTATTTATTTGAATTTAATTTTTATATTTTAGTAAAAATTTGTAAAAATTTATATTTTTATTCAAATATTTAACGAAATAATAAGTATATTATATATTTTTATTTTTATTTTTTATAATATTTTTATTTTTTAATTTTTATATAATATAATATTTAAAAATTATGATATATTATATTTTTATTTTAATAATATGTTTTAAAAATAATTATTATATATTTATATTATATTTTTTGTGACAGATTAGTGACGGAATTGTGATGAAAACTAGTGATGGAAAAATTTCGTTACTAATTCAATCACAATGTTTTGTGATAGGAGTTTGTGACTGAATTTTTCTGTCACTAATCGTTTAAAATAGAATCAATGACGGACTTGTGATAGAATTTAGTGACGGAATAAATTTTGTCACTAATTTAGAGACAGAAATTTTTCATCACTAAATTTCGTCACTAATCTCCTATTTTTTTGTAGTGCCCATTATCTTAAAAATTTGATAATTGTTGAAAAAAGAAAAAAAACACAAATTCTAAAATGTTCTTATTTATTGTGTTCAACCTCTTATAACTATGTTCTTTAAATCCTAGGGAGGATGGATATTTTGAGTGAGTCTAATTTTTTCTGATATGATGAGCAGAGAGAGCAATTAATGCAACGCGTGGCCACGTGCTTTACAAATAACAAAGGCATTAATCAGCGAATGAAAATTGAAGAATTTTCTTATTTTGCATTCCTCCTTATTCAGATATTCAATTGATAAAAACTGAACGAAAAATAATTGTCTGATTATTTATTTTAATTTTATGGGAATCTGATTATAATGCAGAAAGCCGTGAAAAGCTGGGGGACTATGTAAGGGCTAGAAAGCGTGGAACACGTATGGTTCTGGCAGATTCTGCGCATGCGTTAGTGTCCCCACTTCCACAATAATTGCTCCGACGACAAAAATCACGTCGGGTGTTGCAATATGAGAAAGGCACGTGGGGCGTTATAATTAATCTCAAATTTATTTGAGGAAATTCTGAGTTAGACCAAAAGAAATACTACCTCCAATCCTAATTATAAAAGTTAGTTAACTAATTTAAAGAGATTAAAAAAAAGTTAAGTTAGTCATTTGTAATAAATAGATAGTTTTTTTTCTAAAATATCCTTACTAATCAAGTATATTGGCTAGAATTATCATTGTTAGAAGGATTACCTTGAGAAAAAATACATAAATATAAAAAATAAAGTGGATTGGAGTCTTATATTTAGGATCAAAATAAAATTTAAACAAGTTCTTATATTAAGGATCGAAAGTAGTATTAAATACCACCTCCAGTAATATAAAATTTAAATAATTAATTTGGAGGAATCAGATTTTTTTAAAATTATCTTTATTTAATCATGTATATTAGACCTACACATAAGTAAAAATACCTTACAATTAATAAGAATATTTTTTAAAACACATTATAAATTTAAGAGACAAAATAAATTAAAATTTTATATTTAAGATCATTAACTAATTTTTATATTTAGAATCACTGGTGGTATTAGTGTTTGCCAAATATCGTTAACTTAAAAAATTCCCGGTCCAATGCCAGAGCCCCCTACTGCCACCCACCATCGCCAGCCGGCAGGCCTCCCAAGCCATCACTGCCAACGAAGGAGCCAACAGGTGGCAGGCTAAGCCCGTGGTTCTCCAAAATATATTTTAACAAAAATTACATGATCCTGAAATTGTTCTCGTATAGAACGAGTTGTGTGCTACATCAAAGTTGTTTCAATAGGGAATGATTTTATCTATGGTATTTAGTCAATAATTTGTGACAAGACTATATACTTATTCCTTTAATTTTATATAAGATATTAATTTGATTTTTTAACCTTATACAGTGTTAGTATTTACTTTCTAAAATAAAGGACTAAATTAGAATGTTATATAAAGTTACAAAATTAAATGTATACTTTGGTCATAATTTATATAACGTAATGTCTTGGTAATTTTTTTAATTACTACCTCTGATCCATAATATACACTCAGTTAACTAATTTAGAAAGATTAAAAAAGTTACTAAATTATTTAACTATAATATATATTAAACAATCTTAGTAAATATTTATTTGTATTATTATATTATATATTAATTTACAAGTGAAATAAAGTAGTTTGAAAAAATAATAAATAAAAATATTTTAAACTAATTTAGTAACTTTATTAATTTATTTAAATTACTTAAATAACTCTTATATTAAAAGTTAGAGATACTATTTTATAGTGTTTTGCTCAAAAAGCCTAACAAAGTGTGCAGGGAATCAACTCAAAAAATCATTGTTCGTAAAATATGACTGGAATAGACTATTTAGACCTGAAACTAACAAGCCGGTTACTTGTTTGCTTTAGTTTAATACCTAAACTAGAGGAAAAACAACCCAGTATAACTCGGATTGAACCGACGCATAGTGAAACACTAAGAAATATTTTTAAAAAGGATTTTTCTGAAAAACATGCTAATCTCTTTTATATATTTATTTCGTATGTTATAAAAGTACTTTTAAAAAATTTGGTTTTTACCCACGTACCTTTTACAACAAAGCTTCTTATTTGAAAAGAAGAAAGTAAATTTTAAATTTATTTTACCTAGTGATACGTGAAGGTTGACAAGACAAGATTTTTAATATTTTTAAATCAGATAATTTATTTATAAATATACACACTTTTTTTCGTTTTTCATTTCTTATTTTTATATTATTAATTCATTGTCATATAAAATTTGTTTATATATTTTTATATAAAATAATGGTTTATCAAAATATGAAATGGTTAATATAAAGTTAAATGCATATGTATAATTAGACTATTTAATTTTCTTATATTTTTTAATAATTTGATATTTTATTTCTTGCATATATATTATTATAGATATATAATATTATTTTTAAGGTAGTTATTATGTTACCGGTCCAATTGAACAGTCTGACCGATCCAACTGTTTGAGTCAAGTCCAGTCCAACTTTTAAAATATTAATGGATATCTTATTCTTATATTTTTTTTTAAAAAAAACATGATAAGCTGTTCGCCATAAAATAATTTCAGATGTGTCTCTACCGTATGCATAACGGTATAGAAGTGCACAGCATCCGTCTTGCTACTTGAGCTGTCTTCGGAAATTAGGATAATAATAAGGGATAATTACAATAAGATCCTATCCAAGGAAATTAAATACAAAAAAGTCCATTAAAATCATCAATTGCAATAAATTTTATTTGTTTAATTACTAAATTGTCCTTGTTTTTTAAGTTTGTATTGATAACTAAAAGAGTAATTGTCAACAATTTAAGGTGTAAGAATTAACAACTATCGTGACAGGTATTGGCAACTCATACATTACACTTTGTGATGTGCTGAGAAAATGTGTTGTCAATACCTGCTGTGATAGTTGTTAATCTTTACACCTTAAATTATCAACGAATGCTCTTTCAGTTGTCAATGCAAATAAAAAAAAAAACCTTATTAAACAAATAAAATTTATTATAATGAGATCTCTTAGAACTTGAGAATAATTTAATGATTTTAAGAGACCTTTTTGTATTTAATTCCCTTAAATGAGACCTTATTGCAATTTTTCTTAATAATAATTGTTTGTGGGAATCTTCAATCTCTGTTGAATTTAGGATTTTATTATTAGAATATGATTTAAATTATTATTTGATGATTACTATGATTCATTGTTGTTTTATTATTTTAAGACTTTGACTATGATTAGTATTTTATTATTATTAATTGTTTTGATAAGTAGTGCTAGGATTGTTAGTTACAAAAAGAATTAAGATTTCATATTGGAACATTGATCTTTTCTCTCAGCTTTATCTATCCAGTCTCTCTTCTCTTTTCTCTCTGAATTCTCCCTTTCTCCCTACTTTTGTGCCTTTCCACCCGTTCTCCATAATAAAATATTTTAAAAAGCCTTTAGTACATATGTAAACTCTTGAAATTAAATTTAGTAGTTTGTATTTTATTATTTATTTATTTTTATAATTTCACATTTTAATGATAATTTTAAAAAAATTAAAATATTTGAACCGTTGAAATATTAGAAAAAGAAAAGGAGGGAAACTCATGGAAAAGGAAGATAGGCCTGTCCAGGAAAAAGCTTCCATTTTGGCTGTTTATGACAAAGAATCTCCAATTATTTCACGGAAAAATTACACACAGTCCCATAGAAGACAATTAATTATGAAAAAGTCCATGAAAATCCCCAAATGCTTCCTAAGTCCCCAGGGACCTCAGAGCAAAAAATTAAAATTGTTAAATTACCTACTTGCCCTCATTGATTGAAAAGGAAAAAAAAAAGACAGAGAAAAGCTTATTGGTGTCAGTTAATGAGCTAGGTTTTTTAGCATACACAAGGAAGAGAAGCTTCTAAAAGAAGAAACGGAAGTCTAAGCTGGTGCTCTATTATTGTAGGCAAGTTATATTTTTTCTTCATCATCTTTGTAAGTCTCATCATTAACAACATTTCTCTTCTTCATGCACAACAATCTTAAATTTAATGTTGATTTGAAAAGTTAATTAGCTGTGGGTGTGTGGGTATTAAGGATGTGACTCAACTCACTACAACTATCAAGGGAGGCTCATATGTGGTTTTAATCATCTTAGGTGTGGTTTTGTTATGTGTGGCTAGGGTTATAAAACAATGCTGTGTTTTTCAGTCATTGATGTTGTGTTGCTGATGAAAATGAATGGAAAATAACAGATTTTTATTGTTGTAACCCTTGTAATGCAATGGTTAAATGTCTTGTTAAAGATATATCAAAGGTTGCTAATATATTGTATGACTTGTTATTAACGAGTGATTGTGATAGGTTGATACGAAGGATGGCAACTTCAAGTAGGAAGCATTTGTTTTGTTACCTCCATATAGGAGTACAATTTATTAATAGTGTGGAAGGTGAAACGCAGTATGTTGGAGGTGGTGTGAGAATAAGAATGATAAAGGAAGACACATCATATGAAGAATTTAGAACAATGGTAGCATCAATTGTGGGAAAAGAAAGTAATTAAATGGTTATGAAATTCACAGTAACCTTTGATGAGTGTACATTTATGTACCTAGTAGATGATGAAAGAGTGGAACATTTGATTAACTTCAATGGTGACAGTAGTCATGTATATATAGAAGAAAATAGAGATCAAAATTCACAACTAACAAAGGATGTTCCCATGGAAGAGCAACATGTATAAGTTGTATTATTTAAATTTCGAAGTAATGTTGGCTATTGTCAATTGTTGTGCATAAGTTGTTATTATAGTGATCGAAGGTTATCATTAACGACCCCATGATCTGTCCTGTTATGTAGGATGGAAGACTTATTCGGAGGTTTAGATGCATTGTCCATATCTCTACCCAATATGGTTAGTGAAGACCCATTATCATTGCTATATGGTTCAGAAATGATGCCAACTCTAATTTTGGAAATGAATTCAACAAAGTGGAAGGGTTTGGTTATTGGAGAAGAACAAATTTGTCTTAATACAGTGGCCTTTAGGCAAGCACTATGTAGGTATAATATTGTTGAGAAGTTTTCATATAAATTTGTAAAGAACAATCAACAAAAGATCAATGTGAGCGGAGGGATGCCCATGGTACATAGGTGCATACTCAATGGGATAAAGACAAGATTCTGAGTTCTTAATAATAAAAATATTAAGAAGTGAGCATGTGCATTATGCGCAGGACAACTTGGTTGTATCTCACTTTGGAAGGTCAAACTTAACATCATCAATCATGATAGATTCTTTAAGGTGTAATATAGACAAGAATGCTAATGAAATTAGAAGAGATTTGTACAAAGAATATGGGGTGTGACTAAATTATAGTCAAGCATACAGGGGTAGAGAAAGAACATTGAGAGAAATACAAGGTCGTGCGCAGGATTCATACATGGTGATTCCCTGGATTTGTGAAAGGCTTATTGAAACTGATCCAACCACAATTGCTCGATGGGAAAGGTTAGATAGTAACATATTTGAGAGGGTGTTCATTGCTTATGGATACTCAATTAATGAATTTTTAGAAGGGTGTCGAAATATACTCTATATAGACGGATGTCATCTAAGTAGTCTTTATAGGGGGACATTGATTTTAGCTAATGCATATGATGCGGACAATAAACTATTTCTATTAGCATATGCTATAGTCAGTAGGGAGACATACGATGATTGGGCTTGGTTTCTCCAGAATGTCAAAGACATCACAAGATCAGTAGAGACAACGATAGTTTTAGATCGGAATAATGCCATTATAAGTGCTGTGCAGACAGTATTTGGTGGCGAGAGACATGCTTTTTACTACAGATCAATGAGATTCAAATATTTCTTCTTAGAACGTATTGATTTGACCCTATAAGTAGGACCACCACCCCATAGCATGTTGCCTCCAGAAACAAATGCACATTATTTAAAAACTAACTGAGACAGGGGACGGGTTTCAGGTACTTCAAAGGAGGTTACATTGAAAATACTGGATGGAATCACCTACGTAAGGATTGAGAATGAATATATTGCTGCAATGGGAAAATTTAGGTCATTTGTCCACAATTAGCTGATTGGGTTGAGATTCAAGGAGATGTAGATTGATAGGCTTTAAGTAAATTTTTGTTTAAACAATAGGATAACATCGCCACTAATGTTGCGAAGTCGTTTAATGCTTGGATTTTAAAGGAGAGGAAGCACAATGTTTCAGTTCTCATACATGAGCATATGGAGAAATTAGCGAAGATGGTTGTAAGCAAAATAGCAATAGAAAATTGGACAAATTGCTTTGGGCCAAATATTGAGTCCAAGTTGCAAGAAAAAAAGTAGCAAGAGCGAAGAATATGCATAGTGTATATTATGAGATAACCGAGTTCAAGTTCATACTACATCTCCTACTAGAATAATTTGTGTCACTGTTGATCTCACAACACACAAATGCACTTGCTTAGCATCGCAAATAAGCGGAGTACCTTGTGTTCATGCATGTGTAGTGATAAAGTTAATTCACGGTAGTGTCTATGAATTTGTAGATGATTGCGATAAGCTGTCACCCCAAGAGAAGATATATGCAAGTAGTACGAGGCTAGTTGAGACACATGATTGTCCACATCCTGAAGCTCTCACCATTACGCGGATGATGATAGGAACATTTTTATAGTCACCAATCACTAGAAGACCCTCAGGAAGGCTAAAGAAAAGAAGAATTGAATCTCAATTTTGAAACAAAAAAACGTTACCACTGTGGAAGATGCCATGAGCTAGGCCATACTGTGAAGACTTGCCAGAACCCCAATCCAAATTGAACTTTCTTGGTAGCTTGTTTATATTCCTTTTTGTGAATGCTTATGACAGAATTCTTTTGTAAATATCATAACCTACACCTTAAGTTGTTTGTCATTATCCACACATGCAACCCGTATGCTTTTTTTGAAGGGGTTGTCAATTTGGTGTAGTTATATTGTTCATACATATATCAAGTGGTAAATGATATTTGGTTGTAATCTGATATAAGATCATATGTGTATTTTGATGTAGTTGTGAATATGTTGTAATGGACTAGTTACCAGATTCCATGGAGGTTGTCATTGGTAGTCTGAACTATGTTACTGATATAAAGTTGTCAGGGGCGTTGCCCAGGTTGTTAACCACTTGTGTTCAAGTTGTGAACAATCCCTGTTGAGGTTGTAAATGAACTTATGCAGTTAAAGTCTGGTGTAATCCCATTGCCAACAATTAAAACTGTTAATGACTTCAAAATGCTCCAATTTTTTTTTGTTAAGGTCGTTATATGTGTTAACAATACAATCTATTTAGAAATTGTGGTACCTCACATAGTGAGTTGTCAGGGACACTGTCCAGGTTGTTAACTACTTGTGTTCGGGTTATGAACAACCCCTGTTGAGGTTGTAAGTGAACTTATATAGTAAAAATCTAGTGTAATCCTATTACCGACAATTAAAGCTGTTAATGACTTCAAAATGCTCCCAATTTTTTTTGTTGAGGTCGTTATATGTGCTGACAATACAATCTATTTAGAAGCTATGATACCCCACTGAGTGAGTTGTCAGGGGCACTACCTAGGTTGTTAACCCCTTCTGCTCGAGTTGTCAGCAACCCCCATTGAGGTTGTAAATGGATGTGGCAGAGAGGAATTTCCTGTCTTGTCAAAACACATGAATGCCATTACAAAAACTTCATAACCAATAAAGGATGTTAATACACATTAATATATTTTAATATCCAGCTGTCATTATATGGTCAAATAACGAAACAAAATCAAAACGACCAGCATAGATTGTTTTTTTTTTTTTAGTTGACCTGTGAGTTATGAGCCACCACAAGCACCCAACCTTCAACTCATGGATTTCTTGAGGGGAGTACTTAGGTATTGTGTAATTGTCATCACCATGCTTTGTGCCATCCCATGTTTGTAGCCAGCTCAAAACATAAACCCCACAAGAGTCCCTGCAAAGGAAAAACCAATACTTTAGTCAATAAACATTAGTTCCCAAAAGTTCAAACACGCAAACTTGCAATGTACAACAACCACTCACATGTCAGATTGCACATTAACTTTTGCCCATGTGACATCCTTGTCAATTTTTTTGTCTTCCTCAAATAGTGCCGGCTTTACTACACGAAACACTTGGTAGAAACAATCTTTCTGCAAAAAAGAAAGAATAAAGAAACAGGTTTGACAGTAGTGAATGACAAGTTATGAGGAAGTATTAACAACCTTAATAGTAGCCAATGACAAGTAATCAGTAGGCATTAACAATCAGGACAGTTACGCAGACAAGCAACCATAACACATTAGCAAGTAATAGAATGAATGAAAAGTTGTGCATACAATCTCTATTGCCATGAATTGCTTAGGATCTATCTGTCTTTTCCTAAACCCTTGCTTCCTCTTTAGTTTCTTCCCCATTTTGATTACATCTTCTTCCTCTCTTTGTATTCTCAATATAGTCAAATTATCGACCAATGAATCAAGGGTATAGAAATGCATGGTTCTCACATCTGACACATAACAGAACCAATAGTAATTAAAAAGGGTGGGGCCAAGTATGAAGTCACAATCTCCAATGTTATATCTTAAGTACTCTGGCAAGATTTCATGTTCATGGTTCTCCACGCTCCACCTAAGAGGATTAGTGGCCATTATTTATATCAACTTGGGTGAAAATATATGCCTAATGACACGACCATAGTTCTCTTTCTCATCTCCCACTAAAATTCTCGCTACCATAGACATGAACTATATCACAAACACAAACAATTAGTCATAATCATAATGAAATTGCTAACTTCTCTATCTATGTAAACAACAGTCTTACCTTGTCATTCATCCATTTCCTGTCTTGTAGGCAACAAAGCTCAGCACGTGTCAGGAAGTACCTATACATCTCTACAATGTACCTACACCAAAAGAAACAATCAGCAATTTAGTTGTATGTCTAAAATTATTGTCGGTTAGTTGTCCCAATTAAATCGGTCCCAACACTTACTTGCTACCTTCATCTTCATCACATCTTGTTGTCAACATCCAGAATAATTCCTCTTTCTCATCAAATTTTCTCTTGCCACGAGTTTCTTTTCACCTCCTCTAATCATGGAGATTTGATTGCATGGCTTCTCACCTGTGTTGATCTTCTTACTTCCATTTCCTATTGTGCTTCCTTGTTCATTTCATCCTTTCCCTCCTCATCATTGCCTTCCCCCTTATCCTCTTCTACTGCTGTATCACTAGACTTATCCTCAATTTGTTCTTCTCCATCATCTGCTGATGCAGAGTCACTCCCTTTTCCTTTCTCTTTATGTTGAGATTAACTCTCTTCTTCAGGTGGAGCACTTTTCTCCTCTTCTTTATCATCTTTTTCTGGTTCATTCCCTTCTCCTTTCTCTTCATGTTGAGATTTGTTTTCTTCTTCAAGCGGACCACTTTTTTCTCTTCCTTATCATCTTTTTCGGGTTTACTCTATTCTTCCTCATGTATTGAATCTTTTGGTCTTCCTTTACCATCTCCACCAGTTTCTTCATCTTCACTTGAGTTCTCTTCATCATCTTCGCTACTACTGCTTCCACCCACATCTTCCTTGTCACTCTCATCCATTAACCTCAACTGCAGGGAAACCAGCTCTTCTCCAATTATCATCACCAACCTTTCATATGTTCTCTTTATTTCCTGCAAAATAAAAGTAATTAAAGTAATTATTACTCTAAATTGTACACAACACCACAATCAGCTAGACATTATTTACTTACCAGATGGGTTAGCTTTATTTTTGTATTGGATGCACCAGATTAAGCCCCACTGACGTTGGTAACACCACGTAGTAAGCCTCTGTCACAACTTTTTTCTGATTTTACTTTTGCTTTCACCTTTTCCTCATCCCAATAGATAATGATATTCTCATTTTTGAAACCTTTTCTTTTCCTAAAGGAAACTGTTGTAAGCAATAAATCTACATATCAAGTAAATGATAATTTAGTTATACAATAATCACAACATGCAGAGAGCCCACTGACAACATACACACCGACCAATCGCAATCTACACAGCAGCTAATGACAACTTACATTTCTGTCATTCACAACATGCATAGATGCCAATCACAAACCACACCTAACCAATGACAACATGCTACACATACAGTCACACCCTACACATCAGCCAATCACAACTTACATTTGAGCCATTCACAACATGCACAGAAGCCAATCACAACCCACACTCATTTTTATTTTATATTTTTGTTAACACATATTTTTAAATAACATTTTCCTTCTATTTTTTGCCACACAAAAATTGCTATTTTAATTAATAAACAATTGGTGAAATCTTAATAAGTTTATTAATATTACAAAATAAGACCATAACATTGTAAAAATTTTACACTAAAAGTAATGAGTTGGTTTTGATAAACATTAAATAGGAAAAAAAAATGGAAGGGGGTTTAGTATTAAAATGTCAGAAAAGTTATGTGCAACTAGCTTACAGTTCAGGAGAGTTTTATAAAATTAACTTGGATGGGATTTCATGTAAGATACCATGTAGGATACAATGTGTCTTATGTTGATCTGATGTCGCAAATTCCATTAAAAAGATAACGGTGTCCTAACAGTAAGGTCTCTATACTAAAATAATAAAAAATTATGGGCGTTGAATTTAAACTTTAAAATGTGAGGAAAGTTATATGCAACTGACTTATAGTTTTGGGAGTATTGTATAATTTAGCCTAGTTTTTTCAATGAAATCTATGATTTAATTACTAAGCAACGAAGATTGTCATACCGTCTCATTTGGCAAAATGAATTGAAATTTATTTTTGGTCGCTTCAGGCCATAAAAATGGTTGGCAAATTTTTATTTGACCTGTTTGTCGCCCCTCCTCTCCACTTTGCCTTACTCCTCGACTTCTTTTATGAGCTTTAAATAATTAAATTTTGTAAATCAAATGTTAAAATTAGTTGAATACAAATATATAAAAAACACAACTTATTTTTCTTAAAACATCCTCATTTGTTGGGGTGTGAGTGGGAGGGAGAATGATTAACAAATGATACGAGAGAGAATGAGGGGGGAAAAAACAAAAGGAGAGAGCCATATAATTAATTAGAAGTAAAAGTAAAAAAATACATTAAATATTCAAACATCTTCCAACTGTAGCTTATAAAAAAGACCCGATTCATTCAAAAAGTTAAAGTTTATAAAAAGAACGGGAGGGATTATTCTTTTTTAAGTAAATTACTTTCGTTTCTCACCCAAAAAAAAAAATTACTTTCCCTTTTTGCTGGTCTGGCCGAAGTTCATAGAGAGAGAAATTATTTTTGAAAGGCCCCCTTGACTCCACTCATGGAATAAGGAAAAAGAGAAGGAGACTCTCGTCAAATTCATTGTTGGTTATGTCTCTTGATCAATTGTTTATGAAATTATGAATTAACTCAAAGGAAATTGTTACTAAACATTAATGATTCACGGGAAGGAGTCTTAGATAGCTACTATTGAGAGCAAGTCAAAACGAGGAAATTTACTTCATTTGAAATACCAGGAAAAAATCAGCATCCCAAACTTTTTGCATCATAATATGTAAAAAATGTCACTCAAACTCATTGTCATTTTTATGTCTTTAGTTCAATTTGATCCCAAACTCACTTGCGTTGGGCTAGTTGAGATTTATTTGGGTTACAATTTTAGTACTTAGAAACTATTAATCCACATGAAAACAACACTCAAGTTTTCATAACTGATTACTTGCTTCCCTTCACATTTTAACAGCGCGCTCCAATTCAATATGAATATCAGAAGGTGAAGTAAATACTACCTCCGGTCATTAATTAAGAACTAAATAATTAATTTGAAAATATTAAGAAAATTAATCAAATTAGTTAAATATAACAAATTAAATGTGTTGACTTCTCTAACTTGTCCTATTTAATCATATGCAATGGAACTATTTCTCAGTGATAACCCCCTACAATCAATAAGGGTATTTTAGATAAAACATTATAGATTTGAGAGATAAAGTTGATTGAGCTCTTATATTTAGAACAAAATTTAATTTTCACTTAGCTCTTATATTAAGAACCGGAGGTAGTATATATGTGGATATATATATAGAGAGAGCTTTCATTCTTAATTAAACATACATAAGCTTTATTCCTCAGCAAATTGTTTGCCATTTATTTATTCTCGATACATGCATAGTACAACACAAAAGTAGTGTACTTCACACAACTATGGGCCCGTTTGGAACAACTTATAAGTAACTTTTTGATAGTGATTTACAGAATACAATGTAAATATGTGATAGAAATTTTACATCAACTTACGTGAAATGTGCTTATAAGTGATTTTTATCATGATAACAAACAGGGCCTATATATCGCCTGGCTTATTTATTCCGCGGCAAATCATTTGCCATTTATTTATACCCAATACAAGCATGGTACAACACCTAACTGGTGTCCTTCACACAGCTTTATATTGCCTGGCTTAATTTATTATTCCCGGAGGGCGTGCTTCACATGGAAGTTGCAAGCCTCAAGGCAGGTGCTTCTTTCTTCCCTTTGGTTGGGTATGAACCAGAACAGTTTATGTTACATACTCCCTCCGTAGCACCGGTGTTTCTTTTGATGAATATGTAACCACTTCGTCCCCAGTTGGATCCCCATGAGTTCTTAACAATCCAATAATCTTGACCATCCCCTGATGAACCATATCCTACGATTAATACAGCATGATTATGTTTGCATGAAACGATGCCCGAGCAATCATCTCCATTAAAGACTCCCTGTCACAGTTAAGCAAACAACTATTAATTACTTTTCAAATGTGTCTTGCTGGATGGTAGAGATATGATGATGAGGTAAAGAAGATATGATTTACACTTTTGTAGGACTTCAAATGCGGGCTTGCATATATGGAAACACTAATAGGTTGCTTGTAAACATAACAGCGGAGAGAATTTTCAGATACAGGACTGTGAGCCCAATAATTATAGCCATCGATAGTAGCGATTGTGTTTGCAGCCTGCAACAAAGTAAAATAAGAATAAGAATAAAACCATAATTAAAAAAATTACATAAATTTAAACTACCCAATTAGTTCACACAAGTCTAAACACTAACCTTCGAGATATCGCAAGCACTATCTTGAGCTACATAGGGATAAGTTTCTTCTGAGGCAATACCATGATTGTCAATGACATATTTAAATGCGTTGACGTACCACCCTCCCTTGCAGCCTTGACTTGCAGCGCAAGATACAAGCTGTTGCTCAGATACTTCTGGAAGCGATTGAGAGACTATCTGATTTATTCCTTCTATAGCCCCGGTCGCAGAGAATGCCCAACAAGAACCTACAACATGAATTTGATTTGCTATTATGCTTCTATTATAGTATGCTACAATTAGGTTATAACAAAAGATCGAAGCAAATTTAAACTTACCACAGCTTTCCTGGTCTTTAACATGAGTTACAGCTCCTTTGGTCCTCCAATCCCAAGAAGAGGGTGCATTTGCACATGATGCGTCATTGAACATCATTTTGCTATTGTTGATTTCCATTACGGGTTCCTCTGTCTCGTGCAAGTACAGTTTGCTGAACTCTTCGTATGTCATGTCTGAGAATTTGTTCAAACCCAAGCTATAGTCACTGGGTGACCTCCTTGCTGCATTTTTCTCTCTGATCTCTTTCAAGTTGCTTTTGAAGATTTGAAATCTTACCGCCTCCTCTCCGAGGGTTTGGTATTCTCGTCCAGTCTCCTTCTTCCAGATTTGGAATAGATGGAACACTTGCTTGTCGGAAATGAATTTGTCCAGATCTAGGTCCGAAAAGGTATACTCATCAGGCACACTGGAAGAAGAGGTAAGAGAAATTGAAGCATACCAGACCAAGAAAAGGAGGAAGAACTTAGATATAGCAAGTGAACTCATTGTGCACTCGAAGGCGATAGATATTGAGCTAAGCGTTTGGATTGTGCATGGTTCTTGCATAGCATTATTGTTCCCTATATATAGAGGCAGCTAGGTACAGTGCCTTCATCACAGCTGACTTTTATTAAGTGCTGCATGATTGAGGAGGAAAGTAAGGACGACCAAACATGAGACACGAGTGCCAATGCTCATCACAATGATGAGCATAGAGTACTCATCACAATTTAGAACATCCAAATTGATTTTAAATGATTCAGATTGAATTTAAATTTTTTATATATTTTAATCAACTTTTTATTTTAATAGATATAAAATTTAAAATAAATATAATATCATAACTAACATATCTTTAAAAAATAAATTTATTATTAAAAAAATTGTATATTAAAAATTTTAAATCAGAACCATCCATATTAGATTTTGGATGGTTTAGATTGTATTATATTAATCAGCACTGTTGTGATGAGCACTGAATGAAGACCCGATTCTGCAAATGCGATCGGTATTGTGTCCCCATTTCCACAGTAATTTCCATAAAGCCAAGCTACGTGTTCTTGTGCTTTCTCCTGCCGAAAATGATGGAGATTGCAACCTCTGAAATGTTTAAAATTTAATTACTTGTATGTCAGGCCAATCTGAGGATTGGGAAACAAAAAATATGGCTCCCCAGGAAAAATTGGAGGGAGTATATTCGTAATTTTCATTTTGCTCACCAATTCTATGGTGATAAGAAATTAAGAATAAAATGACAGATATGTACAGTGATAAGAAAAGATGACAAATACGTTGTCTGCTCTCGTGATATTATAGTGGATTTTTAATATTAAACAAAGTGTGATGCGAATCCAACTCAACAAAAGCACAAAGGATGTCTTATTCTTAGCTGTTTTTATAAAAAAAGTTGATAAGAAGTTTGACACACACACTCATCTAGTTCTACTTATAAGACAGAAGAAATTTTTTGGTTCACAAAATGAGAAACTTTTTATATGAACGTATAATTCTACTATTCATTTATTGTTATGTTAACTTTGTTCTCATAGGGTATAATGTGTATTAAATAAGGATAAAGTCAAAAAGTTGTTAAATTTTAACTGAGAGTTAATAAAGTTTAACATTTTTCTTAGCGTGCATAAAACATGTTGAAAATAACTTATAAATAGGATCAAAGGAGCATATATATATGTGGAACCAGTTTTAATGCTCATCACAACGATGAGAACTATAAACCATTGAATTGTTCTGTATGCAATTGTAATTTTAGATGTCTTCTTGTCTTACGCGCAGTAGTAGGCAGATGGCAATGGGAAATGAGTTTCGTTACTCATCAAAATGATGAGCATCCCAAACTCATCATATTTGAACCATCTAGATTTGATTTGGGTCATCCAGATTTAATTTCTTTTATTTTTATTTTGTTAAAATAATTATTTTAATGGGTATATAATGTAAAATAAAGATAATATCTTAATTACCATTTTTAAAAATAATTTAAAAATAAATATTAAAAAATAAATTAAATCTATGGACCATCCAAATCATACTTGATTGTTTAAATATAATGAGTTTGGGGTGTTTATCACTCTGACGAGCACCAAAAATCATTCCAATGGCATAGCTTTGCTATATTCATATCTCTACTCGTACTTATTTACTTTCAGCATTGTCTAGCTATATATAGTTGCTCAAACACACTTTTACGAGATATAATGGAATGAGGGTTACTGATCATGAACTAATCATATAAGAAAAGAAAAGTTAGAAAATGCTCCTCCGGTCCTTAATATATAATATAATTATTGTTAATCTTAATCTTAAATATAAAGCTTATTTCACATATTTATCAAATTATCTCTATTAATATTTCCTCAATCATAATTAAGTAGCTCGAGGGATTGAGAATATTAAGAAAAATGATTATAGTATTTTTAAAAAATATGTCATACTTCTTATAATTAATTAACTTATCTAACTTTCTTAATTTAATTAAATTAGTTAAATAAATCTTATATTAAGAACATGAGGAGTATTTAGAAATACAGGGAAAGAAAGAAGAATGTAGACAAGTTACCTGAGACGAACAGCTTGGGCCGAGGAGAATATCTACAGAGGGAAGGCCAAGCTTTCCATGCAGCGACCACGACCGCCCATACAGTTGTGAACTAAAGAAAATAAATACATACATACTACCTATGATCCTAATTAAAAAAACTAGTTGACTAATTTGAGGAGATTAAGGAAGTAAGTTGAGTTAGTTACTTGTTCTAAATAGGTGTTGTCTTTCCTAAAATATCCTTGCTAATCAAGTGTATTGACTAGAACTATCATTGTTAGAAAGACTACTTTGAAAAAAAATGTATAAATATGAGAGACAAAGTGAATTGGGGTCTTATATTTGGAACTAAAATAAAAGTCAAACAATATCTTATATTAAATACCGGAGGTAGTATAATAATTCAAAGTGCAGCCGGTACAAACAATTATATATAAAAAAACAAAGATTGCGCTTCATTATATATAAAATGACAAAGATTTCATCACATCTTATACATATAATGGTTTTCTTACATGCATATTTATTATAAAAAACTTTTTTTAAAAAAATACTCTTGGAATTTCAAAAAACAATATAGAATATCTCAAACTTCAAAATTCCAAATAAATACTTATGACCGAAATAAAAATTTGAAATGTTGCTAAATTTATAATATGATCCTTTATTTTAAAAAAAAAAAACTCAAGTGACCTAATCTTAGGACTCATTTTGTCTTTAGAGTTGAAGAATCACTTTTCCTTTTCATTTATTTCTAATTTTGAAAATAATTTTTCTTTATTCTTGATATATTTGTGCAACTCAAATTAGGTAAAAGTGTGATAATCAATACTTGACCTGGCTTTATACCCAAATCTTCATAGGAACAATATTTTGCTCATCACTTTATTACCTGTCATGACTCGTACACTTGTAGTGGGAACACCTAGCTTACAAAAGGTTTGATAACCATTGTGCCACCAAATACAAAATAACATATAAGGCAAATATCAAAGCAAAAAGCCCTGTTAAAAATCATTTATCACAATTCCAACGGCAATAACAACATTTATAACGAGTTTCACCACTCTATAAACGCCATTTAGAACAATTTTTTTAAATCATTTCAACACTTGAAAAAATACAAGTAAAAGCGCCTCGTTATAAATCATTCACTACACTGCTAATGGCATTCATAACATTTTTGTGGAGTTTCAACAATTCACCAATATCATTTACAACACCTTTTTTAACAACGTGACCTTATTATTTGTATTTATTTTCAAACGTTGAAATTGTAAAAAAAAAAATTGTTGTAATTAGTGTTGAAAAGTGACATTAAGGCTGTTAGTAGCATAGTAAATTATTTAAAACATGATTGTCTTGCCTTTTTTTTTTTTAAATGTTAAAATTATATGAAAAAAAGTTGTTATATATAGAGTTGTTACAACATGCCCCAAGACGCGGGTTCCTCCTTAGATGGATGACTAAAAGTGGAAGATAATAATGGAAGCGCAGCGCTGGAAAGAGGACGACAGGTTCAAATACTCAAATCGGTGATTTTAATAGAAGGGTTTGGGTACTAAAATAGGCACCTAGTGGAAAGAAGCTTTCCACGCGCCCAGCGACTACGTGCCACCCGTACAATGGAAAACAAAAAGAAAACCAAAATGAACAAAGACAATGACTGAAAGTGCCACGCGTACAAACGATTGTATATTTAAAAAAACTTTTCCATCACATGCTATAGCCTTAAATATACGTATATACATACATATATATATAAATGTTAAATAACATCCCCATCCTAATGTTATCTCTGACAGGGATAAAATACTTTAATTTTATTAAGATATATTTAGCATCCTAATTTTTTTATGTTTTCAATATCTTAATTTTATTTACGACAATACTTACAAAGTTTCTGATGTTATATATATTAACAGTTAATACTACATTCGATCTTAATTATAATAGTTGACTAATTTGAGGAGACTAACGAAATAAGTTAAATTAGTTATTTCTAATAAATAGATGTTTTCTTTCCTAAAATATCCTTGCTAATCAAGTGTGTTGATTAAAATTATCATTATTAAAAGGATTATCTTGGAAAAAATGCACAAATATTAGAGACAAAGTGGATTGGGGTCTTATATTTAGGACCAAAATAAAAGTCAAATGAGATCTTATATTAAGGACTGAAGGTAGTAGTATTTAGTTATGAATTCACATAAAAATAAACAAAAACACAGGACCAACATATGATTGGAGAATTTTGTTTAAAAAAAATGATTGGAGAATTGATGTAATGTGTATAAGAAACTTAACCTAAATCTTTTTTTTTTTCTTCGGTTTATTGATAGTGTATTTAGAGCCATAAACCATAAATAAGATTAAGGTGTTGGATGTAACTAAAAAAATAATATCAGCATGATGAATGCATCTAAAACATAACATATGGGTGGTAAATGCTACTTTACCCCGTATATAACATTTTAATTCCTCAATATGTAAAATAGTTCAGATTTTTATTAAAATATAGAAATTAACATTTTAAACTGATAAATGACGCCAAAAAAAAATTAAACTGATCTAAATTTGAAGATGTTTGAAATTATAAAGAATAAAATTAAAATAAAGATAAATTATAAGACCTAATTAACTAATTTGAATAAATTAAGGATGTTCATTAACTTAGTTAATATAGCATTTTTTTTAAAAACACCTTAAGCATCTTTCTTAATTTTTCTCTCACTCTCTTACTTAATTATTGTTGGGGAAGATCTATAGAGTTAATTTGAAAAAAAACTGATAAATATGTGAGATAGGTCTTACATATAGAATCAATATTAACTTGCCAATTAGGTCTTATATTAAGAAAGTGAAGAATATTATTTAATTCAGATTCAGACTTACTGACAAAATAAGGACTTTGAAAAAATGGGTTGTGGATATATATATATATATATATATAAACAAATTTCTACGCTCAGCATAGAGATATGAAGGCATTTTAACTGCATCCGGTGATCATTGATTATAAAAAGAACCAGTTTCAATACCCATCATCATGATAAGTACCGTAAACTTCTCAGATTTGAACCATCTATATCTGATTTGAACGGTTCAGATTTAAAATCTTTAATTAATTATTTTTAAATAGAAAAAAATTATTTTTTTAAAAAATGACAATTAAGATATTATTTTTATTTTAGATTATATACATATTAAAATAATTATTTTAAACAAATAAAAGTAAAAAAAATCAAATTCAAGCTATGCAAAATGAGATATGAATGGCTTAGATTCAATTAGTTTAGGAAGTGTATCCAAACTTGTTTCGATTATAAAATCGTGCTTTAGCTTCTGATACGACCATGGGCTAGGAGAAGCCGCGTGGATCTAAAGCCGAGCGGCAACACATCAAATAAAGAGATGTTTTCCCCTTCTCCAATGATCTGAAGTCTGAACCATAGGAAGCTCCGATGACCATTGACACTTCTTCTGGGCAGCGAAAACTGGTCTGAGTGGCTGAGAGATGAGAGAGAGGAGGTTTTTAGGGAAAAAAAAAATTTTCAGTGCCATGTCACAACTCATTAACGGTGTTTGGAGAATTTCTAGCGGAAGGACCTACCCATGTAACGTAGTCGTAGTTATAAACTACCAACTTATTACTCATTCCTGTTTTTATTATAAACATAAAATAAATAATTCATAAAAATCGAGTAATTAGCTGAAATTAATTTAAAATAATAAATAGATTCAAAATATATTTTTTTTTTCAAACAAAAAAAATATGATACAAGAAAAATAACTAGGGACAACATTAAAAAATACATGATATTAATTAAATTTAAGACAAATCCAAATTAAAGCTTATAAATGGACCATACCTCTTTTCAAATTTAAAGCTTATAAATAGGATTGGAGGGAGTATTTGTCACTTTTAGTAGTTTTTCACATACCAAGGAGAGTACTAAATAGATTAAATCTTTCACTTTTGCCCCCATCATAGAGAGTATTAAATACTAGCATATTTTTTCTCATTCATTCCCTCTTTCTTGACCTTTACTATAACTAGTAGGGGTAGAATTAAAAATAAAGCATTAAAAAAAGGATACAAATGACAAATAAAAAAAATCAAAATCTTTTCCTATAAGTGACACAATAATAAGGATGAGAGTTGTATAAGGATTTAATAATAAAAAGGAAACAAAATTGGAAGGACTCGATTCAAAATCTGACAAAACTATAACTACTAAATTAGTTTTCCCATGTTATTCCAACATACTTCAAGATAAGGTTTAATCGTGATCCCAAATCAATTATTTTAGCTCGATATTATATAATAAATCATTTACTGAAAAAACTTTCCACGCAGCGACCAGAATTGAAAGTACCACGTGGACCAATAATGATTATACTACATTCGGTCCTAATTATAAGAGCTAATTGACTAATTTGAGGAGATTAAAAAAATAAGTTAAGTTAGTTATTTGTAATAAATATGTGTTGTCTTTCCTAAAATACTCTTGCTAATCAAATGTATTGGTTGGAACTACCATTATTAGAAGGACTGCATTGGGGAAAAATGCATAAATATGAGAGACAAAGTAGATTGAGGTCTTATATTTATGACCAAAATAAAAGTCAAACAAGGTCTTATATTAAGGACCGGAGGTAGTTTGTGTCTATAATATATATATATATATATATATATATATATATATATAAAGATTCCATCCATCTCGTGCGATAAATATGATGGTTTTCTCACACAAATGGAAAACAGGACATAAGAAAGATGAATGCTAGCCAATAATCTATTTAGAGGAGTCACAGACAAACAAACAAAAAAAAAAAGAAGTCATAAATGCAATAAACCCATTAAACAATTCCTTAGCTTAACAACAGAAGCTAATTTGCAACACTGAGTAACATTTTCCAAAAGGAAGAAGTTCTCACGAAGAAAGCTCCACAAATCACAATCTTACTGTGCATAAAAAGGATAAAAGACTAGAAGCTTTTATCCTCTAGATTTCAGCTTATCTTCACAGCCTCAACAGTCACTTATCACTCGATTCTTAGAATTAAACGAACACGCAAAGGCATATAGGTGGCACCCATCGTAAACCATCTTTGATTTCCAGCATGGTTCTTCTTATTACCACAGTAAGATTTGACTTTCCACAAAACTTGAATCACGGGGGAGAATTTTGGCTCTCACGGCGAAGAGAGTTAATTTTCCGTGGACCCTGGTCAACTTGAAAACACAGTAATCGTGCTTTCACTAGGCTCTATTTTGTCACCAACAGATCAAGCTCAAATGAAATTATTAATAAATAGTTGCATATGTTTGGCCAGAAAAAGATATAGTTCCTTAAGTTTTCTGCTCGTGTGATGGTCCACAATAAGTACAATTCATTGGGGTTACAATTTTAGTATTTAGAAACTAGACTACCCCTCAGTACAGCGACTAGCCCTAATTCATTCTGTAGATCAAAGGGCATAGAGTACGTACAGAGCTTTTGTTAATAATAAAAAAACTCTTTATTTCAAAGGCAAATCATTTGCCATTTCTTTACACCAAACACATACATTAAAATTGTACAAGACTTGCAAACGTCCAACATATGATCCTTCGCTTTATTTATAATGCCTTATTACGTGAGTTACAGCTCCTTAAGAAGGGGGTGCATCTGTCTCATGCAAGTAAGTTTTGCTGAACTCTTCATAACTCATATCTGAAAATTGGTTCAAACCCAACTTGCAGTCATTGGGTGACTCTCTTTTTGCATTTTTCTCCTTGATATACTTCAAATTACTTTTGAAAACCTCAAACTTTTGTGACTCCTCTTCTTGGGTTTGATATTCTCGTTTCATCTCCTTCTTCCACATTTGAAATAGATGGGAGACTTCTTCTTCAAAAGTAAACTTGTCCAGATCTAGATTCAAAATGGAATACTCATTAGGCTCATCATCAGTCACACTAGCCCTTGAGGACCCTGGCAACCAAAAGGACAAATGGACCTGAGAGTGAGAGAAATTGAAGCATACCAAACCAAAAGAAATGAGGGAGACCACCAACTCACTTTTTTTTAAGAAAAGAAAAGAAAAGAAAAGTTTTTTAATATATCTAAAAAAAATTCAAGTACAGAACAAGTCTTAAAGTTCAACAACACATATGTTATTCATCGAAGCTTCTTACAACTGAAGCTCAAAAATATATATGGCCAGAAGCAGGCGTAAACGACAGCCATATAACAAGATAAAAGAAGATTTTAAAGATGAAAAATTTCTAATTCAAATCCTCAAAACTATTATCCACTAAAGCCGCAGCCAATTAGATTTTCCCTCAAGATATATCAACGACAGATACTTTAGTCCCATTCAGTACTCACTATTTGAGAAAATAAATATATAAATTGAAAGAAAAACAAGCTGATGCAAAGAAGATGAACAAAAACCTGCGGGACTATTTCCTTTTCCGGCGTTAAAACTCATGGCGATTGAGGGTGTGTTTGGGATCACGTTAGTAACGTGACCCCAAAAGTAACTTCCACACCGCAAAAGCCAACTTCTGATCATTTCTCTTGTTTGGATCCATGATTGTCTAAGAAGCTCTTTTCTCTTCTATCGCACGGTAGAGCAAAAGCCACAAAAAATAGCTTTTCTAGTGCATCACGGTGCGGCAACATCATGAGCTCCTTAATTTTGTTACCTACCCAAGTTGCCCTTCTATCCAAAGACAAGATGAAAATTAACAAACCTTTTTCTGCAAATCATTATGAGATGCTCTGTTTTTCTTCGCCGGAGAAGAAGCAAAAGAATCTCTCATTACCCTCTGCTTCTGCTTCTACTGAAAGCTCTCCCAGAACTTCTCCTGACAGGTAAGCATTTCACTCACCTTATTCCTTCACTTTCATCGCTGTTTTGGAGTGCCATTGATTTAAGGGAATCCAGCAACTTTGACTATATTTTGGGTTTGCTTATTTTATTACGTCAACGTAGCTTGTTTCAATTGAGTGTTGGGTTTCACCAATTCGCCTCATGATTCAATGGTTGAAAAATTTTCGTTCCCTTTAAACAGTTGAATATGCATTTAATTGATAAAAATTGAACTGGAGAAAATGGCTAATCAGAGATACAGTGGTGGGTCTGTGAATGATTATGAGATGCTGAGGTGGGGATAGGGATTTTGAGAAGCTGAGGTTTGAGAGGAATTTTGAGACGTTGAGGTGGGGAGAGGCTGTGAATGATTATTGTTGCTGCCATCAGGGACGAATTGACAGAGGCAAGGTTGGGGAGGGGTGGAGAAGGTAGGCGGTGGAGTGAGGAGAATTGATTAGAGATTTTGGGGCTAAAAAATAAAGGCCAGAACTTTTTTTATTTTCTGTTAAGATATCTTTTTGTTTGTTATTTTATTATCTAAAATTTTATACACAGATAAGTTAGCCCAAATATCTCTAATCTCAAAGGATTATTCAAATATATTTGCATCTTTTTATGGTATTTATTTTTATTATTTAAAATTTATGTACATTTTTTATCTATTAAACATATCTAATTAAGTACTTTAGAACTATTTTTATTTTTATAATTTGTTAATTTTAATATTTCTCTTAAAATTTTCACATTATGTACATAATATATATGTCATTTAATAAAATTTATGTCCTTTTCAGTCATTTTATATCTAAACTTACTTTTTCATTACTCATCTAAACAAGTTTTAACTGCTTAAACTGACTTCTTTATAAAAGCCAATCCAAATATAAATTACATTATACTATCTAACTTTTACCTGACTTCTGTAAAAGTCAGATTGCAAAAAAAATTACTTCTCTACCGCTAATCCAAACACTCCCTAAATCAGTGACCACAGCTAGAAACCAAAACCCACTAACTCAATCAAATTTCTACCATCAGAAAAACCAAAGCCAGGAAGCAGTGGCCCGATCGGATGGAATTGAAGATGGATTTCACCAGAAGCTGAGAAAAATCGTACGGAAAAGTTGAGAATTATCGAAAGGAGGAATTTGGGAGGAGAACGATGGAAGCAGAGGGAGTTTGGGGCAGCGACTGCGATGTTGTGAGCTCTGTCGCTCCGAGTGTCTGACGCGACGGAGGGAGGGGCAGAGGGAGGCTCTGGGCTGTGACAGCGCCCTCCGGAGGAGACGACAGTCGCCGATTGAGTCCACGAGATCGATGTCAAGCGTCTGGATTGGGTTCTTGCTTAGCATTGTTCCATATATATATAGAGGGGGGGGGGGAGGGAGAGAGAGAGAGCCACAATTCCGTTATCATGCATGATGCATGGTTAACATTATTGGGATGCTTGCCTCTCATGCAATGAAAATAAAAATAAATAAAAATATTTTAATATTTCTTGCTTTTTATCTTAATTATGCCTCCTCATATTTTCAAATCATGTACTTAGATCCATGCCGTTATCTTGGTTAGCCAATTAATTTATCAAAAAATTTGGTAACCAATTACTCTACAACAATATTTCTTAATTAAAATTTATATCGTAATAAGTTTAATTTACTAATATACCCTCCATCATTCTAAATCTTTAATTTTGGCTAAAATTATTTTGAAAATTTTAAGATTTTTATTTTTTATTTGATTTTATTTTTCTTTTTGAAAATAATTATTGATTTATTTTTTTGGCCATCATATCTATTATTATTTCTAGGAAAATTATTTTGGCCATCATATTTTTTTCAATTTTTAATTTGGTATCTATACGTTTTATTTCTCTTGATTAAATTTTTTAATCTTATTTTGTTACTTTGTTAATGTAGTTGCCGTTTAGCGTTAGAATAGGAGCTAACAGCACCAACACAATAAAGTTATAAAAATAATACTACTAATAGCGCAACGTTATAGAATTTACTTAAAAGATAAAAAAAGTGCAGATATCAAAATAAAAATTCAAAGAAAGTATTAGTATTTATAAAACGATTTTTCTTTATTTTTATTACATTAAAACAGACATTCAAGTAATTTGATTTAAATTTAATTTTTAAAATATATAAAAAATCCCAAAATTAAAATAAAATAAGAAAAAAATTTCAAAAAAATAGTTCTAAAATTTCAAAATCTTAAATCAGAAATGATTATAAAAATTTGTTGTCATTTGCTTTTTAAATGTTGTCAATTATTATTAAAATATACTACTTCTGATCTTTAATATAATATCCAGTTGATTAATTTGAGGGGATTACGAAAATTATGTAAGTTAATTATTTGTAATAAATAGGTATTTTATTTGCTAAAATACCCTCGCTAATCATGTGTATTAGCTAAAACTTTATTTTTATGAAATTTTTAATATACACAACTACTACAAGAATTACTTTTAAAAAAATTAAATAAATATAAGAGATAGAATGGATTAGAACTTCTATTTAGGATCAAATTAAATATACACTAGTATATTAAAGACAGAAAATAATAGTAAACAAGAATGATTTAGAATTTTAAAATTAAAAGATTATTTGTGAGTAGTGATTGAGAGAGGATAAAATGACTGATGTTCTGGCCAGATAGGCTCTATCCACACGAAATAGGAGGGAGATGGGCCAATCACAATGTGAACACACACACACATATATGATGACCTCGATCCCTTAAATCATAAAGAAATAAAAATAAAATCTTATCAGATTAATTACATGCAAATTCTCAATGATTTAATCAAATAATCAGAAGAAATAAAGATTTCTGGCAAAAAATCAAAATAAATAATAATAAAGGTAACAAGCAAAATTTGTCTCTTTATTATTGAATTGCAAGTTTACTGTTTTGACAGATTTAAGTGCCAGAAATATTTTGTTATAGATTATAAAATACTTAATTTTTTGATGCCAAAAAAAGGCTTAATTTTTTATTTTCCATTATTAGAGAATTGATTGTTAAGTATAACATTTCTTATCATCTAATTGTTTACTGTCTCTAACTCCAATTTTAAAAATGTTATACTTAAAGCTAATCATATGCGGTCGCCTGCTCGTTGGTTTAGGACCTGAATTGAGAGTATACATGGAGAAGGAGAAAAGTATTAGAGTATATCACTCTAGTTTTAATATACCAGTCTAAAATCTAATAGGTTCTTACATCATAAAAAAATAATAATACTTTCGGTTCTTATGGCAATTTGATAACTATTTGATTATTTATTTTAATCTTATGGCAATTTGATACAAATTTGGGGACTAAAGGACGGGAAAACCTGAAACACGGTTAGTTCTGGCTGCTTCTGCACAGAAGCTAGTGTCCCCACTTCCCCAATAATGCTCTATCACTCACCTTCCTCTTCACTCATTATATCTATCATTGGATTATTATTTAATGTGATTGGATTTAATTTTTTTATTAAATAAAATCTCTATAAATAAAGTTAAATATTTAACATTGAATTCGAACAATTCAGATTTACATAGGATAAAAAGTAAAAAAAATATTATAATAAAAATTTACCCTTGTGAAAAAATTTCAAATTTATTTATTTATTGCAATTTTAAACTATTCAAATCAATTTTTTAAATATTTGAATTTTTTTATATATAATTTGTATTTAGTATTATAATAATATTTTTATAGCATATTAAATCTAATTATTGAGAGTTGATCTAATGGTGAAGATAATAAGTGAAGAGGAAGTGGAGAGAAAAGTTAGTAGAAATATTCCTCTCTTGTGTTCTCCCGCTTTCACACACCAAAAATGGAGATTGCAATGCCTCAAATGTCTAAAATTTACATATATCAGGGCCGATGTGAAAATTTGGCCAAAAAGGGAGAATTATAATGAGATCATAAGTAAGGAAGGTAATTACTATAAAGTCCTAATAACAACCTAAGCAACCTGTAATGACAAAATTTCAGAGTAGATATAATAACTTTTAGGACTTATTTTGTAATAATTTTTTTCTTAGAAATTTATCGTAATTCTTCCAAAAAAAATTGCTGCCAAGGGAGTAATTTTTCCTCAAACAAGCTGGGAATACAAATAGAGTTGAAAAAGTAGGAAAATGCCAAAAAATTGACATTTGAATTTTAAAAATCCCAAAAGTGTACTCGAATTTGCAAAATTGCAAATAAGCCAGCAAGGCTAAAATGAAATGTTAAAATGTTGGTAATTTATAATGTAACCTTTTATTTAAAAAGCAAACTCAAGTCACTCTCATCGGCAATCGCACCGGCTAGCCACACGGCTACTAGTGATTTTATTAGTTTAGTTTTATTTTTTGATAAAACATGTAAGAAATATGAAAAATGATTTTTTTTTTTAAAATGGGCTAAAAGCCTGTGGGTCGGCCTTGAGCTCGTCTGCTTAAGGCTTGAGCCTAGCAAATCAGGTATTTTTAAAAATTTGGCCTCGTAGGGCCGACTCTTTTAACCCACTAGCCCTGCAGGGCCGGCTCAGCTTGTTTTCCCAGCTCTATATATATTGAGTTGATGTTTTGCTATCGAGATTCCACTGAATCTCACCTCGTTTTCTCCCATTTATCAATAGTAAGAGCAAGTTCCCCAAAGGAAAGGCAGGCTTATAGGGAAGATCTAAAGGGAGAGACTCCAAAGAAGTTTTTAGCTGTTATTATATAAATGTTATTTTGTTGTTTTATACTTATAGTATTTGGTAGCCATGTATGGCTATAATTTTGTATATAAATATATGTAATTATGTAAAGAGAATGCGGGCTGTGAAGAGGAAAGTAATGGCTATTGTAGCCAGCAGGTGAGTGCTATCTGCTCTAATGGTTGTATGGTGGTAAAGAAGACATAATAATAGCTAATTATATTTACTTATCTTATTATGCAAGGGCAAGTGCATGCATAGTGCCCAGGGATATAGAGAAGTTGCTTAGGTAGAAGAATTTTTGTGTTGACTTCTTTGCTAAGTATGGGGCTTTGACAATGTTAGAGCTTGGGTCTTGAGATAATTTTACCAGTTTTATAGAAAGGTTAAATTAAGTACTTGAACTACTAGATAGGCTTCACCGAAAGCAACTTTAAAAAGTTTGAATTTTTTTTCAGAAAATCTGATTTCTTAAACAAGATTGAACCATGTGTTTGGAAAATGTTTTCAAAAGAAAAAGAATTCCTAGGATGAAACCTGGCTTTTAATGGTTCGAAGTTATTCAGAATAACCCTATTATCATGGAAAGATAAGGTGTTACAGAGTCAAAACGTAGGGACTGTATTACAAATGAATCAAAATTATGGGGATCCGATGATTAAGTTTCCCTTTAATTTGTCATGAAATTTCCCCTTTCCTATTTTCTTCTATTATTTTCGGGTTAAATAATTTGGCTAGCCTTTTATATGCTGAAAAAACTTTTTTGAGAGTAGAAGTTTATTTTTATGGCTTCGAACACTCACAAAAATGGTTGACAAATCTTCATTTCACCCATTTTTCGCCCCACCCTTCCCCTTTGCCTATATATTCTCTCTGAAATAAATTACTTCCCTCTTTTACTGGCGTGGCTGAAGTTCATATATAGGGAGAAGGCCAAAAAAAAAAAAAAAATTGAAAGTTCCCTTGATGCCACTACTCATGGAGTAAGAAAAAGGGAAGGAAACTCTAGTCAAATTCTTCTATGAAACCTTTTCAAAAGCTTAAATCCCTTTCAGAAAATCTCTCCATGCAAGCCATGAAACATCTCAGGTGCAAATTAATGGGAGTGGTCTATATATAAAACCTAAATGCTTGAATTGTATAAGACACATATTTATAATAATCTGAGTCGATTTTAATAACATATCTTTTTTTAAAAATATTTATATATAAAGATTCCGTCCCATGCTATAAACGTAAACTAAGCTAGTTTCAGTGATGAGTACTATAATACTTGGGGGCAAGGAATAACCTTCCCAACACTTATTTTACAATTTGAACTTGTGTGTTTTTTTTTTTAAGGGGGTGAGGTCGCTACTACCTTAACCAACAATTTGTTGGTCTTTTGTAAGCATATTTATCATTACAACATACTCCTTCCGTTCCTTATTATAAGAGACATTTGATGTTTATAGCATGTTCCCATATATAAGAGACACTTAAAAGTTGTCTCTATTTTTTTGTATTGATTTCCTATTTTACCCCTATTTATTTTGTCTCCAACTCATACTCTCTCTCCCTCCCATTTCTCTTTCTTTTAATAATTTAATTGTTCTCTCTCATACTCTAGATCTCTCCTTATTAATGGGGGCATTTGGAAAAAATATTATACTTTTTTCATATTAATTGTCCTCAACTAATTTTAACTGTTTTTTTTATCAACGTAATTTGGTTATTTGTCTTTTATAATAAGGAACGGAAGGAGTACTGTTTAATTGTTATCCAACCCCAATAGAGCTCAATTTTGCGCCGAGCTTATTAAGATTTGTCATTTGGATTAAATTTCAGTATTTAGAAACTATTAATCCACATTAAGAAAAACTCAAGCTTTTTGTTTGGGCATTACTTACTTCTTCACATCTCTCAGTGCAACAAATAACCCTAATTTAGTATGAAGATCACAAGATGAAGTATAAATATATAGAGCCTTCGTTCTTAATTAAACATACATAAGCTTTATTGCTTGAAAAGACATTAAGTTTGAGGACGAAAACTTGGAGCCTTGAGTGCTGCCTCGCTAATTAAACAAACGTTGGAACAACTACAAATAATTTACACACACACACACAAAAGATTCCTTTCCATGCCATAAATATGATGGTCTTCGTTAACATGTATTTTTTTTTTATTATTATTATTATTATAGAGTTTTTACAACATACTCCATTATAAGGTTTCACTGCTATCCCAATTCAATAATAGTAGCTCAATATTATATACTAGCAGGATAGAGGAAGATACCTATAAACCTCACGATTATCTAAAGATTCATTATTGGTTCTGTCTCTTGATCAATAGTAAAAGAAATTAGGAATTAATTCAAAGGGAGTACCTATTAAACATTAGTGATTCACAAGATGCTTGTAGGAAAATTAGTCTTAGACTACTATTAACAGCAAAGCGGAAAGAGGAAGTTAATTTCATATGTCACCCTACTTTATTTTGTCATTTTTATCTCTTAAATTCCTTTTTATCTCAAACGTTTACTCTGCTTGTCCTATTAATAAGACACATAGAGAAAGTTTTTATTGGTTCTATTTATAAGTTACTTCATGAAATTTTTAGCATAAAAATACTATTTTGTCCTTCATTTATTATAGGATAAATAGTTTTTCTTTGAAAGATGTATATAATAAATACGGATAAAGTTAAAAAGTTGTTATATTTTAATAAAAAAATTAATGCAGTTTAAAATTTTTCTTGGTCTGTGTGAAATATGTTAGAAGTACTTTATAAATAAAACCAGATGAGTATTTGGGTTACAATTTTAGTAATTTTTTTAATCAATCCATTTAAAGACAAAACTCAATTTTGCTTTGGGGATTTACGTTATGAAGTTGCAAGGGCATGGGGTGTCCGTGTGTGTATGTAGAGCTTTTATTCTTAACTAACCACACATAAAATTTTTTTTGATATAAACCATCCGGTATCCAACCGTGCATTTTCTGGGCCCCAGCCTCTTTGGGCTAGTTGTACCCGAGCGATCGACTAGTCCGGATTCGGGCCGGGCGACAAGTAAAGCCCTCTCCGGTACCCTTTTTAACAAGTGAAGATTCGAACCCCCGCCCTCAAAGAGCAGAGACTCGCCTCACTTGTGGCCTAGCCAGTCACCACTAGGCCAGGAGTATTCGGGTAACCACACATAAGCTTTATTTGTAGCAAATCGTTTGCCATTTATTGATACCCAATACATGCATAATACAACACATTGCTTTATACCCAACACATACGTACTACAACACCTAACTAGTGTGCTTCATACCACAATGGGTTGCTAGGCTTTATTCCACGGCAAATGGTTTGCCATTTATTTATGGCCAATACAACCATAGTACAACGCATAACTGGGGCACTTCATACAACTGTATATTATTGCTGAAGCTTGTGCTTCATATGGAAGCAGCAAGCTTCGAAGCATATGTTTTGTGGTTGGGTATGCACAAGAACAATTTATGTTACAAACTCCCAGAGCAGTACCTGTGTTTCTTTTGATAAAGATGTAACCACGTTGTCCCTAGGTAGATCCCCGTGAGTTTTTGACAATACCATTATTGTTGATGACAGATTGAAATGCGTTAGCGTACCACCCACCTCCCTTGCAACCTGTGCTTTTCTGATCGTAGGATATGAGTTGCTGTTCAGAAAGAGCCAGAAGCTGTCCTGAGACTATTTTATTTATTCCTTCCATAGCTCGAGTTGCAGAGAATGCCCAACAAGTGTCCATAAACATGAATTTTATTTGCTATTAAGCATATGTCATATAACACAGTTAGTTGATAATGCAAAAGCAAAAGAAAAAAAACTTGAATTTAGACTTATCACATGGGTTTTGGTTTTTAACGTGGGTTACAGCTCCTTCGGTTCTCCAATCGAAAGAAGAAGGTGCGGTGGGACAGGATATGGCGTTCAATACTATTCTGCTATTGTTGCTTTCTATCATGGATTCCTCAGTCTCATGTAAGTAGATTTTGCTGAACTCTTCATAACTCATATCAGAAAATTTGTTCAGGCCCAAACTGTAGTCACCGGGTGACTTCCTTTCTGCATTTTTCTCTCTGATGTACTTCAAATTGCTTTTGAAAACATGAAATCTATGTACGTCCTCTTCTAGGGTTTGGTATTCTCGTTGAGTCTCTTTCTTCCGCATTTGGAATAGGTGGAAGACTTCTTTCTCAAAGGTGAACTTGTCTAGACCTATATTCCGAATGGAATACTCATCAGACATACCAGAAGTGAGACAGATTGAAGCATACCAAACAAAGAAAAGGAGGAGCATTTTGGTAGCAAGTTGAAGTTGAACTGCCCTTAATTGTCGCTTTGGGGTTACTCCAAAAATTAACCGAATTAATGCAATATAGTGCACAACCCGGGTCGTTTCACTTTGAGGAGCCGAAAACGAAATTAAAAACCCTAGTAAATAAATGCAAGTAACCTAAACTATAAAAAGAGATTTTTGATTTTGAAAAGCTGTTAATTAAATACTACGAATCAAATTGAAATTAAAATACTTTTTTTTTGTTTTTATATAAAAGAGATTAAAATGAATGGAGATTAAAGAAATGAAAATGAGACACACAAATAACACTGATAAAAGTCAATCCTCCAATTCAACAACGCAGGCAATCATCACTCTAAAAGACGTGGGAGTTAAAAACAATGAATTAAGAATTATAATTAAGCTTTTGATCCAACAACCGAGCCACCTCGAGTTGTCACAAAATATTTTCCTAAAATCCCAACTTACTAACTGCAACCAGAATAGTAAAATGGGATTAAGGATGCCAAAAACCAATGCTTAATTAGAACTCTTAAATCCAAAAATAACAGAATTGAAGCTAGCAAGAGACTATATGATCCAAAATTCTAAGCCACCTTAGAAAATCACAATATATTAATTCCAAAATCAAAACAAATGTCATAACCACAACATTATAATTGAGATCAAAACTATAAACAGCCCAATGTCAAATACTAAGCAATAATTCAGTCACAATAATCTCCAATATAATCAAATTAAGCAATACAATTATCCCAATAATCAGAAAAACTATCCTAAGACCTAAGAATTGTTAAACAATTATTGAGTAAGAAATTAAAGTAACTAGAACTCCCCCTTGAAGATCCAAGCTCCTGCCATTATTGTTGAATTGGAGAATCAGAATATCTTAGCCACGGTTTGCCATCAAAAATGCTATATTCAATACTCTATTGCAAGCTTCCATGGAAGAACAACAGCGTGAATCCTTTCCTCCGTCGTCAAGCTCGCGCTGTCCAGGTCTCTGTTTCGTTTTATCCTCCTTCGGCGTCCGCGTGTGTAGCTTCTGGGTCCAGCTCTGTTCTCCGCTTCTGCGTGTACTCCTCCAGCCGCGCCTCCCAGTGTGTGTGTGTCTCCGTCGAGCGCCCCCTGCCACCAGGAAGGTTCAATGGAGAAGATGATGAATGGTCCTTCGTGTTGCGCCGTCGGCTCTCTGGACCTCAGCGCCGGTCCCCTCCTTCGCGTGCGTCGTCTCTATTTTTCTGCGGCGTGTTCGTGTGTGTCTCTCTTCGGCCTCCCCTGTTCCGTGTTCGTGAAGAAGAAGATTAATATTGGATTATTAGGGTGGGGCAAACGCAACGTTTTGCCCCACCTATTATTATTATTATATATATTTTTTTTTATTTTTCTTTTCTTTTCTTTTTTTTTTTTATTTTTAATCTTCCAAGAACCTGCAAGCAAAATTCAAGGATAAGGTAGCATTAATTGTCCTCAAAAATCAATTAGTCACAATTAAATCAAAATATGACAATTTTGCCCCTATAAAATAATAATTCAAAATAAAACATAATAAATCAATTAATAATCAAATAAGACAAAAAGGGACTAATTAAGTTGACAAAACCCATATAAAAGATATCAAAATATATAAAAATAATTGAGTTTGTCAACTCCCCCACACTTAGCCTTTTGCACTCCTGGGCAAAACATCATTAAAGAAGAATCCAATAGAGAGACTCAATGCAAGCAACCATAAGATTAACTAAGCATGAATGTGCAATCAACTCAAGCAATCTTTATTCCTAATTAATCAACAATCATAGAATACTTTAGTGCAAAGAAATTAACACTTGAAACATAACATGATAAAGGGAGAGAAACATAATAGAGCTCACATAGGGTACAAGTGTTTCACTCATCTCTCAAATGGAAAAAAATTTCACTCAATCCACCTAGATTAGCACCTACCATAAGCTTGTAGAGATTCTAATATCTCCACCACTAACATACCTTAGACTCATGATCAAGGGGACTTGAAGGGTTGTAATGTTGGAAGGCAAGGTCAAATGAATGAAATGAACTAGCAAATGAAATGCATGAGTAATAATGTATCAACTCAGAGTGAGCTTAAGTACAATCATAAAAGAACACCAAAGTGCAAATTTTAACCTTTTGAGACAGAAATCATTGCTCTTCAAACCACCATGGAATGCCTTATTTCAAATGTATTCTTTTGTTGCAACTTATTTTCTCTCCTTTTTTTTTTTTTATAACTTTCTTTCTTTGGCTTTTTCTAAACATTTTCTTTCTTTTTTTTTTATTGCCTTTTTCTATTTTTTTTCTTTTTGCTTCTTTTTTTTTTGACATCCAAACCCAAGAAGGCAAAGATATAGATATTAATGATGTACTTTTCAAAATGAAAACCAAATGTAACTCATACAAAACATTTGCTAAAAAGTGATGAATGGAATGAAAGTGAAGGTTCAAAGGGGTGAACAAAGGTTAAATGAAGTGGTTTGTGTTTGGGTAAAGGGTTTAGAAATGAATGCCCCTATCATCTTCACAAACCTAGGTATTAATGCAGCTTTGAAAAAGAATCTAGACAAGTTCTAGAGGTTAACCAAAACTAGGTGAAAATCACACAAGATGAGAAAATATATGGCTCAAAAAATCCTTCCATTAAGGCTTTCTCTAAGATGTTTCCTCCTTAAGTATCAAGCTATGAAACAAGGTTAATAACACTGCACCAAAGACATTCTACTATGCTAATTAACTAAGAACAGAAATCACTCGAATCAAATGCAATCAAACTCAGCCGTGCAATATTCACAAGCATTGTTCAAAAAGATTTTAAAAGAGATGCTCAAGGATTACAAAAGTCAAGAGTCAGCAACATAGAGAACAACAACTCGCCCATACAGCAGTGCAAAACACTGAGGCGAATGAAAGTAGGAGGACACAGAAACTAGCAGCAAAATTCCCAAGCAAGAATCACTCTTAAATCATGCGATGCAATTCAGAAATCAACCAATAAGGCAGAGAAGAGAGCAATTATAGCAGCAATACTTATGAAACAGAAGCAAATCCAAAGAAATTTTTTTTTTTTTTCAAAACAGCTCAACAACTCAACAACAATCTCTCCCCCACACTTAAATTTTGCATTGTCCTCAATGCAAAATCTAAGGACAAGGTAATGACAAGAGAAAAAGAGGATCAATAAGGGAGTAAACAAAAACAAGGTTACTTTTCTACTAGAATAGCTCCCCCACACTTATCCTCTTCGATAATTCAGTTAAGCACAGTTAATCAATGCAAAGTTAAGAGAAAATAAGTGAGGAAAGAGACAACCTTGTGCTTAAAGCGCCTTAGACTCTTAAAAGAGAAATTCTCATCAATAATGAGAAACATGAAACTTAGCAAAAAGGATTGCTCTTGATGATTGCACTTTCTTGGTGGTGGTTCAGGGTCAATTGAAAGAGGTCCAAGAGCATATGGTGGAGTTTGGTGTCGAGGAGATCCCTTCCAATTATGTGCCTGCACAGAAAACAACCTAGTAGCAGTACCAAATCTAACAATATAGACTTCGAGAGATTTCAAATAAAGTAAAGACATTTTATGATCTAGGCTCTTCAAGTAGCTACAGCATCCAAGAAAGTCAATGATACTCCCATCAGTAGGAGTCAAACAATCATTTAAAGTTTCAAGACATTTAGGTTCATGTGACGTGGAAACTGAAGAATCCAATTGACAGTTATTGGAGTACAGCACATCACTATCACATTCACAAGAGTTGGGAGGTAAAAACATGAAAGCAGAAGAAGATTCATGCAGAATACTACTATTGACACAGCTAACTAAATCAGGAGGCAAATCACAAGACAAAACTTGTTGAAAAGACTCATCTACATGCATAATTTTGTCAATCAAAATTTCAGAGTCTTTCTCAACAACACTAGAAGCTACTAACTCAAAGGAATTATCATGCAATTGGTTCTCAAGGCAATGATCATTCTCACATTTGTCATCAATAATTGCACTCAAACAAGATTTAGCAATCTCAATGTTCTCATACTTATCAATAACAACGCTTCCAACACTGTGAAGAGGAACATGATTGGCATGTAAATCATCACACAAAACAGCATCTTCATCCAAATCACTACCACTAAGAGCAACAAGATGAGTATTAGCATGTTCAAAAACATGAGGGGATTCACAGACAATTTCTTCATCCACCTCAATATCACTCATATTATCAGAAGCTTCAACAGGAATAGTAGTTATAGCACAAGGGTCAATCTCCTCAAGAAGAGGAGCAATATTACCTGATGTAAGGCACGAGTCCTTGTGAGTTTGTGGATGTTCTTGCTTCATCTCAGTCTCTTGCATGAGTGAATTTGGATACTTTGATTCATCCTTCCCCATCCCAGATTCAATTTGCGCTATATCACTCAAGAACTTTCCCAATGCACTTTGACATTCTTCTAACTCTTCCTCTGATTCCTTAGAAATTCCAGATATTTCTACCTCTTCAAGTAATCCATGGTAGTATGAATTTAAGCGGTCGTAAGCTTCTCTTAAAAATTGTATCTGTTCCTTCTTAGGAATAGTAAGAAACGGGTCAAGTTCATTGAATTCATGTTCATAAGATTGGGGAAGGGATTGGTATATGGATTGGGACAAGGGTTGGTGGTGGTATTCATATGGAAAAGGAGATGGTTCTTGGTGGTATGTATACGGTGGAGATATATAATTAGAGTATGGTTGGTGAGGTGGGAGTGATGGGTTAGGTGATTGATGTAGAGGATGGTTCATCCAAGAGGTGTCATGAGCATTGACAAACTCAATTATTTTTATATATTTTGATATCTTTTATATGGGTTTTGTCAACTTAATTAGTCTTTTTGGCCTTTATTGATTATTAATTGATTTAATATATTTTATTTTGAATTATTATTTTATAGGGGCAAAATTGTCATATTTTGGTTTATTTGTGACTAATTGATTTTTCAGGACAATTAATGCTACCTTATCTTTGAATTTTTGCTTGCAGGTTTTTGGAAGATTAAGAAAATTAAAAATTAAAAATTAAAAAAAAGATAAAGATAAAAAAATAAAAGAAAAATAAATTAAAAAAAATAAATATAATAAAAAGGGGAGCAAAACGCAACGTTTTGCCCCCCAACCTAATATACTATAATCTTCATCTTCTCCAGGGGCGGACGACGAACAGGCCGAACACACACACACGATAAAAAAACAGAGCAAGCGGCGCACAAACAGAAGACACACAGAAGCGGCTGGACCAGGCGCGAGCGAGAGAGTCTTCCATCACCACCATCTTCGTCTTCGCTGAATCCTCCTGGTGGCAGAGAGGAGAACGGAGACACACACATACGCGGAGGCGAAGACGCAAGAAAGAAACAGGGACGCGAGGCGCGGCTGGAGGGAACCCACGAGAGGCAGAGCGAGTCATCGAATTATAGTTTTCACAGCCGCTTCTTCCTTGTTCTTCATGGCAGAACATAGTAGACTATTGGAGGCAGTATTTTTTATGGCAGTCCGTGGCTGAGGTTATGTGATTCTCTAATTCAACAACAATGGCAGGAGCTTGGATCATCAAAGGGGAGTTTAGTTGCTTTAATTTCCTATTCAATAATTGTTTAACAATTCCTAGGTCTTAGGATAGTTTTTCTGATTATTGGGATAATTGTATTGCTTAATCTGATTATATTTGGGGATTATTGTGACTGGATTATTGTTTAGCATTTGACATTGGGCTGTTTATAGCTTTGATTTCAATTATGATGTTGTGGTTATGACATTTATATTGATTTTGGAGTTAATATATTGTGATTTTCTAAGGTGGCTTAGAATTTTGGATCATATTGTCTCTTGCTAGCTTTAATTCTGTTATTTTGGACTTAAAAGTTCTAATTAAGCATTGGTTTTTAGCATCCTTAATCCTATTTTACTATTCTGGTTGCAGTTAGTAAGTTGGGATTTTAGGAAAATATTTTGTGGCAACTCGAGGTGGCTCGGTTGTTGGATTAAAAGCTTAATTATAATTCTTAATTCATTGTTTTTAACTCCCACATCTTTTAGAGTGATGATTGCCTGAGTTGTTGAATTGGAGGATTGATTATTATTAGTGTTATTTGTGTGTCTCATTTTCATTTCTTTAATCTTCATTCATTTTAATTACCTTTATATAAAAAACAAAAACAAAAAGTATTTTAATTTCAATTTGATTCGTAGCATTTAATTAGCAGTTTTTCAAAAATCAAAAATCCCTTTTTATAATTTAGGTTACTTGCATTTATTTACTAGGATTTAATTTCGTTTTCGGCTCCTCAAAGTGAAACGACCCGAGTTTTGCACTATATTGCATTAATTCGGTTAATTTTTGGAGTAACCCCAAAGCGACAATTAAGGGAAGTTCAACTTCAAGTCGCCGTTGCCGGGGAGCCAAGAAATTGGTTCCCTAGTAATTAAGTGTCAAGTAGCCTTGTTTGGGGTTCATTTGTTGAGCCTTTTTAGTTTTCATTTTTGTTAGTTTTTTTTTTAGTAGTTTGCATTTGTTTTTGGTTTTTTGTTTTTCATGGCTTGGTTTAATAGCAATCATGATCTATTCTCGCATTCTCAATTTTTTGCAGGAAATAGTACGTGGAATGCAGCACCTTCTAATTCAACAAGTTCTCAAGAGATTGAAGAGTTGTTACAACAATTAGACTCTTTCCAAGCTCAGCTAGAGTCTCAAACGCCTAATCACATCTATGCTCATGACACCTCTTGGATGAACCATCATCTACATCAATCACCTAACCCATCACTCCCACCTCACCAACCATACTTTAATCATATATCTCCACCATATACATACCACCAAGAACCATCTCCTTTTCCATGTGAATATTACCACCAACCCCCGTCCCAATCCACGTACCATTCTCTTCCCCAATCTCATGAACATGAATTCAGTGAACCTGACCCATTTCTCACTATTCCTAAGAATGACCAGATACGATTTTTAAGAGAAGCTTATGGTCGCTTGAATTCATACTACCATAGATTACTTGAAGAGGAAGAGATATCTGGGATCTCTAAGGAATTAGAGGAAGAGCTAGAAGAATGTCAAAGTGCATTGGGAAAGTTCTTGAGTGATATAGCGCGAATTGAGTCTGAAATTGGGAAAGATGAATCAAAGTGTCTAGATTCACTCATGTAAGAGGCTGAGAGGAAGCAAGAACATCTACAAACTCACAAGGACTCGTGCCCTACATCAGGTAATATTGCTCCTGTTCTTGAGGAGATTGACCCTTGTACTAGAACTACTATTCCTGTTGAAGTTATTGATAATGTGAGTGATGATGAGGTGGATGAGGAAATCATAGTTGAATCCCCTCAAATGCTTAACAATAAAAATTCTCACTTGAACACTTCTAATAGTAGTTGTTTAGTTGATGATATTGCTTACACTGTCACTGCTTCTTTGTATGAAGAACATGCTTCTCTTTCTAGTGCTAGATTAGATGGTGCAATTGATTCTGATTTGAACGAACCTCTATCTTGTTCTTGTAATGCCCACACTATATGCATGGAGTGCATTGATAACAAGTATGATATACTTGTTGGGTTGCAAAAGCAGAACTTTAGTAAACTGTGTGCATCGCCTTCTAGTACTAAAAGTGCTGACAATATAAAGCATGATATTGATGTGAGTTGCTTAGATGTTAATCCTGTGGAGAAATGCGAATTTGAACATAGCCTTGGAAATTATCTTTCTGAAAATTCCTTTGAGTTCGTAGCTTCTAGTGTTGTTGAGAAAGACTCTGAAATTTTGACTGACAAAATTATGCATGTAGATGAGTCTTTTCAACAAATTTTGTCTTGTGACTTACCTCCTGACTTAGCTAGCTGTGTCAATAGTAGTATTCTGTATGAATCTTCTTCTGCGTCCACCCTTTTACCTCTCACCTCTTGTGAATGTGATAGTGATGTGCTGTACTCCAATAACTGTCAGTTGGATTCTTCAGTTTCCACGTCACATGAACCTAAGTGTTTTGAAACTTTAAATGATTGTTTGACTCCTACTGATGGGAGTATCATTGACTTTCTTGGATGCTGTAGCTACTTGAAGAGCCTAGATCATAAAATGTATTTACTTTATTTGAAATCTCTTGAAGTCTCTATTGCTAGATTTGGTACTGCTGCTGGCTTGTTTTCTGTGCAGACACATAATTGGAAGGGACCTCCTCAGCACCAAACTCCTCCAAAAGCTCTGAGACCTCTTCCAATTGACGCTGAGCCACCACCAAGAAAGTGCAATCATCAAGAGCAATCCTTTTTGCTAAGTTTCATGTTTCTCATTATTGATGAGAATTTCTCTTTTAAGAGTCTAAGGCGCTTTAAGCACAAGGTTGTCTCTTTCCTCACTTATTCTCTCTTAACTTTGCATCGATTAACTGTGCTTAACTGAATTATTGAAGAGGATAAGTGTGGGGGAGCTATTCTAGTAGAAAAGTAACCTTGTTTTTGTTTACTCCCTTATTGATCCACTTTTTCTCTTGTCATTACCTTGTCCTTGGATTTTGCATTGAGGACAATGCAAAATTTAAGTGTGGGGGAGAGATTGTTGTTGAGTTGTTGAGCTGTTTTGGAAAAAAAAAAAATTTTCCTTTGGATTTGCTTCTGTTTCCTAAGTATTGCTGCTATAATTGCTCTCTTCTCTGCCTTATTGGTTGATTTCTAAATTGCATCGCATGATTTGAGAGTGATTCTTGCTTGGGAATTTTGCTGCTAGTTTCTGTGTCCTCTTATTTTCATTCGCCTCAGTGTTCTGCACTGCTGTATGGGCGAGTTGCTGTTTTCTCTGATGCTGACTTGACTTTTGTAATCCTTGGGCATCTCTTTTAAAATCCTTTTGCACAATGCTTGTGAATGTTGTACGGCTGAGTTTGATTGCATTTGATTTAAGTGATTTCTGCTCTTAGTTGATTAGCATAGTAGAATGCCTTTAGTGCAGTGTTATTAACCTTGTTTCATAGCTTGATCCTTAAGGAGGAAACATCTTGGAGAAAGCCTTGATGGAAGGATTGTTGAGCCATATATTTTCTCATCTTGTGTGATTTTCATCTAGTTTTGGTTAACCTCTAGAACTTGTTTAGATTCTTTTTCAAAGCTACATTAATACCTATATTTGTGAAGATGATAGGGGCATTCATTTCTAAACCTTTACCCAAACACAAACCACTTCATTTAACTTTTGTTCACCCCTTTGAGCCTTCACTTTCATTCCATTCATTTTTTTTTAGCAGGTGTTTTGCATGAGTTACATTTGGATTTTTTATTTTGAAAAGTACATCATTAAAATCTATATCTTTGCCTTCTTGGGTTTGGATGCCAAAAAAAAAAAAAAGAAATAGAAAAAGGCAAGAAAGAGAAGAAAATGTTTAGAAAAGCCAAAGAAAGAAAGTTATAAAAAAAAAAAGGAGAGAAAATAAGTTGCAACAAAAGAATAAATTTGAAATAAGGCATTCCATGGTGGTTTGAAGAGCAAGGATTTCTGTCTCAAAAGGTTAAAATCTGCACATTGGTGTTGTTTCATGATTGTACTTTAGCTCACTTTGAGTTGATACTTTATTACTCATGCATTTCACTTGTTAGTCCATTCATTCATTTGGCCTTGTTTTTCGACATTACAACCCTTCAAGTCCCCTTGATCATGAGTCTAAGGTATGTCAGTAGTGGAGATATTAGAATCTCTACAAGCTTATGGTAGGTGCTAATCTAGGTGGATTGAGTGAAATTTTTCCCATTTGAGAGATGAGTGAAACACTTGTACCTTATGTGAGCTCTATTATGTTTCTCTTCTTTTATCCTGCTATGTTTCTTGTGTTAATTTCTTTGCACTAAAGTATTCTATGATTGTTGATTAATTAAGAATAAAGGTTGCTTGAGTTAATTGCACATTCATGCTTAGTTAGTTTTATGTTTGCTTGCATTGAGTGTCTCTATTGGATTCTTCTTTAATGATGTTTTGCCCAGGAGTGCAAAAGGCTAAGTGTGGGGGAGTTGACAAACTCAATTATTTTTATATATTTTGATATCTTTTATATGGGTTTTGTCAACTTAATTAGTCTTTTTGGCCTTTATTGATTATTAATTGATTTAATATATTTTATTTTGAATTATTATTTTATAGGGGCAAAATTGTCATATTTTGGTTTATTTGTGACTAATTGATTTTTCAGGACAATTAATGCTACCTTATCTTTGAATTTTTGCTTGCAGGTTTTTGGAAGATTAAGAAAATTAAAAATTAAAAATTAAAAAAAGATAAGATAAAAAAATAAAAGAAAAATAAATTAAAAAAAATAAATATAATAAAAAGGGGAGCAAAACGCAACGTTTTGCCCCCCAACCTAATATACTATAATCTTCATCTTCTCCAGGGGCGGACGACGAACAGGCCGAACACACACACGATAAAAAAACAGAGCAAGCGGCGCACAAACAGAAGACACACAGAAGCGGCTGGACCAGGCGCGAGCGAGAGAGTCTTCCATCACCACCATCTTCGTCTTCGCTGAATCCTCCTGGTGGCAGAGAGGAGAACGGAGACACACACATACGCGGAGGCGAAGACGCAAGAAAGAAACAGGGACGCGAGGCGCGGCTGGAGGGAACCCACGAGAGGCAGAGCGAGTCATCGAATTATAGTTTTCACAGCCGCTTCTTCCTTGTTCTTCATGGCAGAACATAGTAGACTATTGGAGGCAGTATTTTTTATGGCAGTCCGTGGCTGAGGTTATGTGATTCTCTAATTCAACAACAATGGCAGGAGCTTGGATCATCAAAGGGGAGTTTTAGTTGCTTTAATTTCCTATTCAATAATTGTTTAACAATTCCTAGGTCTTAGGATAGTTTTTCTGATTATTGGGATAATTGTATTGCTTAATCTGATTATATTTGGGGATTATTGTGACTGGATTATTGTTTAGCATTTGACATTGGGCTGTTTATAGCTTTGATTTCAATTATGATGTTGTGGTTATGACATTTATATTGATTTTGGAGTTAATATATTGTGATTTTCTAAGGTGGCTTAGAATTTTGGATCATATTGTCTCTTGCTAGCTTTAATTCTGTTATTTTGGACTTAAAAGTTCTAATTAAGCATTGGTTTTTAGCATCCTTAATCCTATTTTACTATTCTGGTTGCAGTTAGTAAGTTGGGATTTTAGGAAAATATTTTGTGGCAACTCGAGGTGGCTCGGTTGTTGGATTAAAAGCTTAATTATAATTCTTAATTCATTGTTTTTAACTCCCACATCTTTTAGAGTGATGATTGCCTGAGTTGTTGAATTGGAGGATTGATTATTATTAGTGTTATTTGTGTGTCTCATTTTCATTTCTTTAATCTTCATTCATTTTAATTACCTTTATATAAAAAAAAAACAAAAAGTATTTTAATTTCAATTTGATTCGTAGCATTTAATTAGCAGTTTTTCAAAAATCAAAAATCCCTTTTATAATTTAGGTTACTTGCATTTATTTACTAGGATTTAATTTCGTTTTCGGCTCCTCAAAGTGAAACGACCCGAGTTTTGCACTATATTGCATTAATTCGGTTAATTTTTGGAGTAACCCCAAAGCGACAATTAAGGGAAGTTCAACTTCAAGCATAGATGTGATTAGGCGTTTGAGACTCTAGTTGAGCTTGGAAGGAGTCCAACTGTTGTAACAACTCGTCAATCTCTTGAGAATATGTTGAATTAGAAGGTGCTTCATTCCACGTATTATTTCCTGCAAAAAATTGAGAATGTGAGAGTAGATTATGATTGCTATTAAACCAAGCCATGAAAAACAAAAAACAAAAAAAAACAAATGCAAACTACTAAAAAAAAAAAACTAACAAAAATGAAAACTAAAAAGGCTCAACAAATGAACCCCAATCAAGGCTACTTGACACTTAATTACTAGAGAACCAATTTCTTGGCTCCCCGGCAACGGCGCCACTTGAAGTTGAACTGCCCTTAATTGTCGCTTTGGGGTTACTCCAAAATTAACCGAATTAATGCAATATAGTGCACAACCCGGGTCGTTTCACTTTGAGGAGCCGAAAACGAAATTAAAAACCCTAGTAAATAAATGCAAGTAACCTAAACTATAAAAGAGATTTTTGATTTTGAAAAGCTGTTAATTAAATACTACGAATCAAATTGAAATTAAAATACTTTTTTTTTGTTTTTATATAAAAGAGATTAAAATGAATGGAGATTAAAGAAATGAAATGAGACACACAAATAACACTGATAAAAGTCAATCCTCCAATTCAACAACGCAGGCAATCATCACTCTAAAAGACGTGGGAGTTAAAAACAATGAATTAAGAATTATAATTAAGCTTTTGATCCAACAACCGAGCCACCTCGAGTTGTCACAAAATATTTTCCTAAAATCCCAACTTACTAACTGCAATCAGAATAGTAAAATGGGATTAAGGATGCCAAAAACCAATGCTTAATTAGAACTCTTAAATCCAAAAATAACAGAATTGAAGCTAGCAAGAGACTATATGATCCAAAATTCTAAGCCACCTTAGAAAATCACAATATATTAATTCCAAAATCAAAACAAATGTCATAACCACAACATTATAATTGAGATCAAAACTATAAACAGCCCAATGTCAAATACTAAGCAATAATTCAGTCACAATAATCTCCAAATATAATCAAATTAAGCAATACAATTATCCCAATAATCAGAAAAACTATCCTAAGACCTAAGAATTGTTAAACAATTATTGAGTAAGAAATTAAAGTAACTAGAACTCCCCCTTGAAGATCCAAGCTCCTGCCATTATTGTTGAATTGGAGAATCAGAATATCTTAGCCACGGTTTGCCATCAAAAATGCTATATTCAATACTCTATTGCAAGCTTCCATGGAAGAACAACAGCGTGAATCCTTTCCTCCGTCGTCAAGCTCGCGCTGTCCAGGTCTCTGTTTCGTTTTATCCTCCTTCGGCGTCCGCGTGTGTAGCTTCTGGGTCTCCAGCTCTGTTCTCCGCTTCTGCGTGTATTCCTCCAGCCGCGCCTCCCAGTGTGTGTGTGTCTCCGTCGAGCGCCCCCTGCCACCAGGAAGGTTCAACGGAGAAGATGATGAATGGTCCTTCGTGTTGCGCCGTCGGCTCTCTGGACCTCAGCGCCGGTCCCCTCCTTCGCGTGCGTCGTCTCTGTTTTTCTGCGGCGTGTTCGTGTGTGTCTCTCTTCGGCCTCCCCTGTTCCGTGTTCGTGAAGAAGAAGATTAATATTGGATTATTAGGGTGGGGCAAAACGCAACGTTTTGCCCCACCTATTATTATTATTATATATATATTTTTTAATTTTATTTTTCTTTTCTTTTCTTTTTTTTTATTTTTAAATCTTCCAAGAACCTGCAAGCAAAATTCAAGGATAAGGTAGCATTAATTGTCCTCAAAAATCAATTAGTCACAATTAAATCAAAATATGACAATTTTGCCCCTATAAAATAATAATTCAAAATAAAACATAATAAATCAATTAATAATCAAATAAGACAAAAAGGGACTAATTAAGTTGACAAAACCCATATAAAAGATATCAAAATATATAAAAATAATTGAGTTTGTCACAAGTGAACTCGTTGTGTGATGGATATCAAGAGTTCGTATTTTGCATGGTTCTGGCATAGCTTTATTCCATATGTATATATAGAGAGATAACCCCAGTAAGGAGGAGCAAACATGAAACACGGGAGGTTTTGGCAGATTCTGCGCATGACGATGTACAGTATCCCCACTTCCATAATAATTGCTATGACGCCAAGCTACCAGTTCTCGTGCTTTCACATGCCGAAAACGACGGAGATTGCAACATCTCAAATGTTTAAAATTTACTTGTATTCTGGATGTCATACATTAAAGCTGTCAAAGTTTCGTGTATAACACAATATTGTTAAAATTTAATTAACTTCCATTAATTTGTTGTGAATAACTTTGTTCAAGTTTCACCAGGCTGTTTTATCAAATTTTAAATTTCACGTTTAATTTTACAATTAAGGGAGGGGAAGAAGAACATGCAGAGAGACGGAGAGAAGAAGTGAGATGGTAATCAATAACATTATTATATTACTTCTTTCTGTCTTTAAATATAAGATCCAGTTAACTTATTTGGAGAAATTAAGGAAGTTGATAAATTATTTTTAAAGTGTTCATATTTATCATTTTTCTTCAAACTACTTTGTCTCACTTATAAATTAATATATATATATAATCTAATGATACATATGTAAATATTTTAGAGAAATCATATAACATATAATACAATTAAGTAATTTAATAACTTTCTTAATCTATTTAAATAAGTCAACTAGGTCTTATATTAAGGATTAGAAGAGATAGTATTGTATAAATGAGGCAATAGGTTTTTGAGATTAGAAATTCGAAAATGATAATTTTGATATAAATATTACACCCTATGTTACTTTTAATAAGCTACAATTCTTTGAATGGTGGATTTGTTCTTATTAATTTTAATCCAAATTTCGTCTAAATATTTAAGGCATTTTTTTCATTTTTATCCTCAATTAATTACGTGTTTGGCAACTATCTTCTTTTTACTCATTTTCTCTTGTATTTTTTTCCATTCATTTTCTCTTGCACTCCCACCCACCTCTTTCGTAAACAAAGAATGTTTCTGGCAAATAATTATATATTTTATTTTACATATTGATTGTCTTAAACTAATGTTAACCAACTTTTTAATCTACAGTTATTTGTATCTTATAAACTAAAAAAAAATTTGTCAACTTATAATTTGCTCTCCTCCCCGCTTACTAATTAACAAAGTTCATAACCTCCATGTTGAACCAAACAGAGCCTTTGGTGAGAGAGAGACGGAGTGAGTGGCTGCAAATAATCTTCCATCGTCTTTGTCGTCATCGGAGACATACACCTCAGGGCAAGGGAAGTCGCGACAGCGGTTAAAGTAAAGCTTTCCGTGCAGCGACCCCAACCCCCCATGCATACCAATCAGAACAAAAGGGAAAGTAGACAAAAACAATGACTGAAAGTGTTATGCCAACAAATATTTATATATAAAAAACAAAGATCCCATCAAATTACATATTAAAAAGGGAAAATTATAAATAAAGACCCCCTAATATGTAAATTTGTGATTTAGGACTCTGAATTTGAAAAATAGCAATTAAGGACAGGGTCTTACTTTTGCAAATATGAAATATGGGTGAAATATAATGCCTAAAATGCCCCTCAACCAAGTTGTAATTTGGTCTACTGAAGATGTCATTTACTAAAGTGAATTTGTCAGTTCCGACATAGTCAACTTGTCATTTGGCTGAGGGACATTTCAGACATTTCACCATGATTTCATATTTGTAAAAGTAGAACCGGGTCCTTATTTGCTATTTTTCAAATCAAGGGTTCCAAATCATAATTTTACATATTGAAAGGTCTTTGTTTGCAATTTTCCCTATAAAAACAGATTCCATTGTCCTCATAAATACTCTCTCCTCCTCCACTCATTTATCTCACTTTAAATTATTTTAAGATTAAAGTTACATCCAATATCCTGATCTTATTTGTTAAGTGCACTTATATGGTGCAATTTTACACTTATTATTTTAAATTTTGATCAATTTCACCACTTGTTAAACAGCGAAATTTTTTCGTCTCTATCTTCCACGTCAACATCATCTTCATCCTTGACCGACAAAGACCTAGGCACCATCCCTGCTTGAGAGCCTTGCATTGGATTTCTCAAGCCGTTTTCTTTCCTCCTTCATTCTCAAACTTGCTATGCCTCTGGTCCATTCATCTTCCTCATCCTCTTTTGGTTTTCAATCTTCCAAAGTCTCTACAAATCCCCTGCTTCGAGTTGCTATGATTTAACTAAAGAACCTAACAAAAACTACATCCGATCCTTAATATAAGAGCTAACTAACTAATTTGAGTAAATTAAGAAAACTAGTTAAGTGAGTTATTTGTAATAAATAGGTATTGTCTTTCTCAAAATATACTTACTGATCAAGTGTATTGGTTAAAACTATCATTATTACAATGACTATCTTGAGAAAAAATAGATAAATATGAGAGACAAAATGGACTGAAATCTTATATTTAGAACCAAAATAAAAGTTAAACGAGGTCTTACATTAAGAACCAGAAGTAGTGACAACTAGAAACTACACATATTTACATCCATCATACAGAGTCTTGCTACAACAAAAATGGGGTTAAGGTACAAATTTACATCAAAAGTTTTCACTCAGAGTATTGGGTACCCATAACCTTTTTTGGAAGCAAATTTGTCTAGAAAGTTTAAAATTGTAACAATATTTTTCTCTACCGTTAAAAAACTTACGTTGACTGTTAACATTTTTAATAGTGAGGGGCAATATTGCTATGATTTAAACTTCTAGGACAAATTTGCTCCCAAAAAAATTTATGGATAACCAATACTCCTGAGTAAAAACTTTTAGAGTAAATTTGCACATTAACCCAACAAAATGTGATTATGGGAAAAATTTAACGATGGAATCTTCATTTATAAATGAAATTACTGACAAATAGCCGATGAGAATTTTTTTTCATCACTAACTGAATTAGTGACAAATTACAAATATTTTTTTGGTAATAAAGTATTGACTATATTTTGTTTGTAATAGCTAATGAAATGTAGCTAATAGAATGACATAAAAGAGCGACATTATTACTTACTATACGAAAGTTGTTAGCAAACAATGAAATGTGGTCAATATATAAACAGAAGCTGTGAATGACTCTGCAAGATTGATCTTGCTGCTTGTTAAATGAAGTTGTTAATAGTTTATAGAATGTAATCAATACCTAAATACCTAAACGGAAGTTGTGAATAGCAAGAAAAAATAGCTTTGTCATTCTTTCAAACTTGCAGTGTTACGGGCCCCACTATGGGATTTCTCTAGGTTTGTTGTTTCAGTTCCTTATGTTTGGGCTGTGTTTCCATTGTTGTGCACGATGGGCCTCTGATTTTCATGTCGATGCCTGGATAGTTGGGGCCCTTTTTTGGCCTGCTGTAATCCTTTAGTTTGTTTTGTAATTAAAAAAAACTATTTTTTCTTATTCGTAATATAAAAAATTGGTTAAATATTCTCACATACCAAGAAATAAAATACCTATGCATAGCCAAAAAAATGCTACTCCCTCCTGTTCATAATATAAGAAACTGATTAACTTTTCTTATGTACCAAAAAATAAAATACCTATGCATAGCAACAACCAAAAATTCCTACTCTCTCCAGTCCATAATATAAAAAGTTGGTTAACTTTTTTTAGATGCCAAGAAATAAAAGTTTAGTCATTAAATGTACCCTTAGAATGAAAAAGTTATCCTATTTTCCTGTTTTACACGTTGCGCAGTATTTTATTTTAATATTGTTGACTTTAATTAAAAGCCCTAAACCAACGGATCCTGTCATCCGGCATGGGATTGTGTGTCGGTTTAAACTTTAACGAGCTTGTTCCTTAAGGGCACTTGGATTCTCTTCATAAATGCGAAATAATTCTCACCTGTTGTATTCAAGTTAACCCTATGCAGTGGACAGTTCCGTTGATTTAGGAGTTTTTGGTTGGCAAGGATCTTGAAGTAAAATACTCCTCCGGTCATAAATATAAGACCCACTTTATAGTATAAATTATAATACAAAGTGTGTCTTATATTTAAGACTGGAGGAGTATTATGTGTGTGGATAACACAGTCAGTACTTATGTAGATTATTTTTAAGCATCTATTCAGGAGTTTGATCCCTGGCGTGTGTATGGAGAAGGTCTCATGATCAGCACTAAAGCACAGTGTGAGCATATTAGTCACTTCTACTGGCATAGATACCATGAGCTCAACAAAAGAAAAAAAAATTATGCATGTGGTCTTAAAAAAGTTATGCATGTCCTCCTCGACCATGTCATATGTAAGTTAGTTTGGATCTATATTAATTAGGAAAAAAAAGCAGTTGAGAGTGATTTGGAGGAAGAGAAATAAAAAATAATACTCCTTCTAGTCTTAAATATAAGACCCATTTTGCAGTGTAATTTATACTCCAAAATGAGTATTATATATTTAGGACTAGAGGAGTATAACACATCACTCTAATTATTGCATATCATGTTATATACCATCTGAAAGTAATTGATCCGAATACATATCGAATCTTACAACACATGACAACATTAAAAGATTGCGAATATATTTTGTCTAGCCTGGAGTAATTTGTGAAGAATGAAATAAAGGATTTTTCATCTTAACAAAGTGCGACGCCAATCCATAAGGCCAACAAGTGTATAAAGGATATATTTTTTTTAATATTTTTTTGAATGACAAGCGGTTTGACATAAAAATGGAAAAAATGAAAAAATAAATTAAATATTCAAATATCTCCAAAGTATACTCCTTCCATCCCTTATTAGAAGATCCTTTTAACTAAATTGCATGATTTAAAAAAATGATTAAAATTAGTTAAAAGCAATTAATATGTAGCAAATATAATTTTTTCCAAATATACCCCTATATAAAAATAGATAAATGTGAGAGAGTAATAGCGAGATAAATAAAAAAAGAGAATGTATTAAATGGATTAAACTAGGGGTAAAATTAGTAATATGTATTAAATGCTCAGACAAACTTAAAGAGAATCTTATAAAGAGAGCTAGACCCATTTAAAAAATTGGATCTTTTAATAAGGGATGGAGGGAGTAGCTTATAAAAAAAGACCATATCTATTCAAGAAATTAAAGTTTATATAAATAACTGGAGGGAGGATTCTCTTTTTGCATTCATTCTCTCTCACATTCCCACCCACATTTTTCATAAATAAAGAATGCTTTTGGCAAATAAATTATATTTTTTTATACATATTTATTACTTTTAACTAATGTTAACCAGCTTTTTAATCTACAGTTATTTGTATCTTATATATATAAAAAAAGAATATATTTCTCAACTTATAATTAGTTCTCCTCCCCACTTAATGAAGTTCATAACCTTCTCTATCCTCCCCTCCATATTGAACCAAACAGAGCCTTTGGTGAGAGAGAGGGAGTAAGTTGCTGCAAATAATCTTCCAAGTTCCATCGTCTTTGTTGTCATCTGAGACATACAGCTCAGGACGAGGGAAGTCGCGACAGCAGTTAAGGCAAAGCATTACATGTTGCGACCCCCCCCCCCCCCAAAAAAAAACATACAAACGTGAACAAAAGAAAAAGTAGACAAAAACAATGACTGAAAGTGCCGTGCTAACAAACAATTTTTTTCCATCACTAACTAAATTAGCAACGGATTACAAATATTTTTATTTGTAATTAAATATTAACCGAATTTTTATTTGTAATAACTAATGAAATGTAGTTAATACACAAACAAAGTTGTGAATGACATGAGTGACCTTATTACTTACTATACGAAAGTTGTTAATAACTGATGAAATGTAGTTAATATATAAACAAAAGTTGTGAATGACCCTGAAAGAGTGATCTTGTTGCTTGTTAAACGAAATTGTTCGTAGATAATAAAATGTGATCATTACCTCAATGAAAGTTGTGAATGACAAGAAAAAATGGCTTTGTCATTCTTTCAAACTTGCAGTGTTATGCGCCTCCTATGGGTTCCTTTAGGTTTGTTGTTTCAGTTCCGTATGTTTGGGCTATGTTTCTATTGTTGTGCACAATGGGCCTCTAATTTTCATGTTGATGCATGGGTAATTGGGGATCCTTTCTTTGCCTGATGTAATCCTTTAGTTTGGTTCATAATTGAAGAAAAAAAAATACTACTTCTGATTCATAATATAAAAAATTAGTTGACTTTTCTTACATATTAAGAAATAAAATACCTACATGTAGCCCAAAAAAAAAACACTACACCTCTTGGTTTATAATATAAAAAATTGGTTAACTTTTCTCATATGCCAAGGAAAAAAAATGCCCATGCATAGCCAAAAAAACAAAAGAAAAAACTCCTTTTAGTCCCTAATATAAGAAATTGGTTAACTTTTTTCACATACTGAGAAATGAAAATTTAGTCATTAAATTTATCATAAAATGATAAAGTTTTCCTATTTTCCTATTTTATACGTTGCACAGTATTTTATTTTAACATTTTTTGTTGGGTCAAATATTTTAATATTGTTGACTTCAATTAAAAGCTCTGAATCAACGGATGTCCCCCCGCATAGGATTGTGTTTGAGTTTAACGTGCTTGTCCCTTAAGGGCATTTGGATTCTCTTCATAAATGCGAATTAATTCTCACTTGTTGTATTGAGGTTAACCCTATGCGGTTGACAGTTCCGTTGTTTTAGGAGTTATCAGTTGACACGAATCTGGCAGTAAAATATTACTCCTCTGGTTTTATTTATATGGCAGAGAAAGAAGACATTTTTTTGTACTATTTATAAGGCATTGAGAGGAATTTTTGGTATGAATGTATAATTTTACCCTTAATTTGTTATGGTTTTGACTTTGTTTATATGAGGTATAATGTATATTAAATAGGGATAAAGTTGAAAAGTTGTAAAATTTCAAATGAGAATTAATAAAGTTTAAAATTTTTCTTAGTTTGTGTGAAACATATTAGAAATAATTTATAAATAGGACCAGAGAAGTATGCATGTGGGTAGCACAGTTAGCATTTATCTAGGTTCCTTAAACATCTAGTCAGGGGTTTAATCCCTACAGTGTGTACAGTGTGTATGGAAAGGGTCTCATGATCAGCACTAAAACACAGTGTAAGGGGATTAGTCACTTTTATTGGCATAGATACCGTGAGCTTAACCAAAAAAATTTAAAAAAATGCATGTGGTCTTAAAAAAATTATGCATGTCCTCCTCGACGAACTCATGTGCAAGTTAGTTTGGATCTATATTAATTTAAAAAAAATAAAGCAGTTGAGAGTGAGTTGGAGGAAGAGAAACACTCTAATTATTGCATATCATGTTATATACCATATGAACGTAATTGATCCGAATACATATTTGATCTTACAACACATGACAACATGAAAAGATTGAGAATATATTTTGCCTGCTGTAATGACATTGGATTTTTACCCAACTTTTGTCTCTCGCCTGGTGTAATTTGTGAAGAATGAAATAAAGGATTGTTAATCTTAACAAAGTGCGATGCCAATCCCCAAGCCCAACAAGTGTATAAGGGATGTATTTTACTTCATATTTTTTTGAATGACAAGCGGTTTGACATACAAATGGAAAAATGAAAAATGAATTAAATATTCAAATATCTCCAAATGTAGCTTATAATAAAAAGACCACATCTATTCAAGAAATTAAAGTTTATAAAAAGAACCGGAGGGAGGATTTTCTTTGAAGTAAATTACTCCCCCTTTTTTGCTGCCCTGGCCGAACTTCTGTACAGAGAGAAAAATTATTTTTGGAAGTCCCCTGACTCCACCCATGGAATTAGGAAAAAGGGAAGGAGATTCTTGTCAAATTCATTGTTGGTTGTGTCTCTTGATCAATTGTATAAGAACTTATGAATTATTTCGAAGGAAATGATTACTAAACATTAGTGATTCACAAGATGCTTTGTAGGAAAGAGTCTCAGGGGCTGTTTGGAAGAAAACCAAATCATAGTTTTAAAAATAATTTTATGATATATGAAGTAAATATATAATAAAAGTTTTGTCTTTGTTTGAGTAAAAGTACTTTTTAAAAAGTAATTTTTGTGATTACCAAACATCCGGTTACTATTAAGAGCAAGGCAAAAAGAGGAAATCAATTTCATTTGAAATACTTGGAAAAAGATCAGGATCCTAAACTTTTCGCATCATAATATATAAAACATGTCACTCAAGTTTATTCTGTCATTTGCATGTCTTTAGTTCAATTTGATCTCAAAATCACTTGCGTTGGACTAGTTAAGATTTATTTGGGTTACAATTTTAATACTTAGAAATTATTAATTCACGTATAAACAACATCAAGTTTTCATAACAGATTACTTACTTACCTTCATGTTTTATCAGCGCGCTCTGATTCAATATGAAGATCAGAAGGAGAAGTAAATATATACAGAGGGAGAGCTTTCATTCTTAATTAAACATACGTAAGCTTTATTCCACGGCACACATAACTATATATCGCCACCAGACTCATTTATTCCATGGAAGATCATTTGCCATTTATTTATACCCGATACAAGCATGGTACAACACCTAACTGGTGTCTTTCACACAGCTTTATATTGCCTGGCTTCGTATACTGTTCCTGGAGGGCGTGCTTCATATGGAAGTGACAAGCTTCAGGGCAGGTTCTTCTTTCTTCCCCTTGGTTGGGTATGCGCCAGAACACTTTATGTTACATACACCCCGAGTAGCACCGGTGTTTCTTTTGATGAGTATGTAACCACTTTGTCCCCAAGTGGAACCCCATGAGTTTTTAACGATCCAGTAATCTTGACCATCACTGGTTGAACCATATCCTACGATTAATACAGCATGATTATGTTTGCATGATGAACTGATGCCTGAGCAATCGTCTCCATTAAAGATTCCCTGTCACAGTAATTACTTTTCAAATGTGTTTTGTTGGATGGCAGAGATATGATGATGAGGTAATCAAAATATGACTTACACTTTTGTAGGACATAAAATGTGAGCTTGCATATATGGAAACACTAACGGGTTGCTTGTAAACATAACAACGGAGGGCACTTTCAGATATAGGTTTGAGAGCCCAATAATTATAGCCATCGATAGTAGCGATTGTGTTTGCAGCCTGCATCAAAGTAAAATAAGAATAAGAGTAAACCATAATTAAAAAAATTACATATATTTAAACTACCCAATTAGTTCACACAGGTCTAAACACTAACCGCTGCAGAATTGCAAGCACTATCGTCAGCTGTATATGGATAAGCTTTTTCTGAGGCAATACCACCATTCTTGATGACATGTTTAAATCCATTAACGTACCACCCTCCTTTGCAGCCTTGACTTGTAGAGCAAGATATGAGTTGCTGTTCAGAAAGTTCTGGAAGCGATTGAGACACTATCTTATTTATGCCTTCCATAGCTCCGGTCGCAGAGAATGCCCAACAACCACCTACAAAAATGAATTTCATTTGTTATTATATGCTTCTATTATATGCTGCAATTAGATTATAACAGAAGAACGAAGCAAATTTGAACTTACCACATTCGCCTTGGTCTTTAACATAAGTTACAGCTCCTTCGGTCCTCCAATCCCAAGAAGAGGGTGCATCTGGACATGATGCGTCGTTCAATATCATGTTGCTGTTGTTCATTTCCATTATGGGTTCCTCTGTCTCATGCAAGTAGATTTTGCTGAACTCTTCGTACGTCATATCTGAGAATTTGTTCAAACCCAAGCTATAGTCACTGGGTGACTTCCTTTCGGCATTTTTCTCTCTGATCTCTTTCAAATTGCTTTTGAAGATTTGAAATCTTACCACTTCCTCTCCTAAGGTTTGGTATTCTCGTCCAGTCTCCTTCTTCCAGATTTGGAATAGATGGAACACTTGTTTGTCGGAAATGAACTTGTCCAGATCTAGGTCCGAAATGGTATACCTATCAGGCACACTGGAAGAAGAGGTAAGAGAAATGGAAGCATACCAAACCAGGAAAAGGAGGAAGATTTTAGCAGCAAGCGAACTCATTGTGCACTAGAAGGTGATAGATATTGAGCCAAGCGTTTGGATTGTGCATGCTTCTTGCATAGCATTATTGTTCCTTATATATTGAGGCGGCTACGTACAGTGCCTTCATCACAGCTGACTTTTATTAAATGCTACATGATTGAGGATGAAAGTAAGGACGAGGAAACGTGAGACACGAGTGGTAGGCTTTGGCAGATTCTGCAAATGCGATAGGTATAGTGTCCCTAATTCCACAATAATTTCCATAAAGCCAAGCTACGTGTTCTTGTACTTTCTCCTGCCGAAAATGATGGGGATTGCAACCTCCGAAATGTTTAAAATTTAATTACTTGTATGTCGGCGCCAGTCTGAAGATTTGGAAACAAAAAATACGGCTGCCCCAAAAAAATGGTAAGAAGTATATTCGTAATTTTCATTATGCTTACTAATACTATAATATAATGACAGATATGTACAGTGGGAGAAGAAAAGATAACATGTACGTTGTCTGCTCTCATAAACAAAGTGTCATGCGAATCAAACTCAACAAAAGCATAAAGGATGTCTTGTTCTTAGCTTTTTTTCTTTTATATATAGAGGCAGCTACGTACAGTCCCTTCATCACAGCTCACTTTTATTAAATATTCATCTAGTCGTTAATGTAGGACGTAATTGAAGAGTTGATATTGCTCTTTTATGTAAGACCTATTTCCTATCTTTATCATTTTTTTTTTCAAATTAATCATATTGATATTCCCTCAATAATAAACAAATAGGAGAAGGAAGGAGGGAATTAAGAAATATGCTTGAGGTGTTTTAGAAAAAAAACATATCATATGAACTAATTTAATTAACATTTTTAATTTATTTAAATTAGTTAATGAGGTTTTATATCAAGAATCGGAGGAATACTACATGATTGATTGAGGGGGGAAAGTACTTAAGGATGAGGGATTAATTGTGAAACACGAGTGATTTTGGCAGATTCTGCAAATGCCATAGGTATAGTGTCCCCACTTCCACAATAATTTCCATAACGCCAAGCCTCTTTTGCTTTCACCTGTCGAAAATAATTTTTTAAAAAAATGATAAGATGCTTGACACACACACACACACATATTGTAATTTCAGATGTGTCCTTGTCCTACGCAAAACGATAAGGAGACGCATCGTTTACATCTGAGGAAAAGAATTTGTCCAATTCCGTTATTGTCCTCTTTCTTCCCCTCCTTTATCCTTACTGTTAAATTAACTTTGAATGGTTAAAATTTGATATCTTATAAAAAGTAAAAAAAAGATATATAAAATATTTTAATAAAAATATACAAACTATTTAAATCAAATTTAATTTAAATTTATTTATATGCTTTTTCGTTAATTGATACTAAAATAATAGTTTTGGAAGATATAAAATATAAGACAATATTTACATTAAGTTCTTTATATTTATTATATCAAATTATTCAATCACACATGATCATGTGCCCTATTTTTGAAATATCAATATTTTAATAGCATTTAATTATAAATCGCACGAAACAAAAGATAACATGTGGCGACATAAAGAACATAAGTAATTTGACCTAAGTTTTCTTCTTAAATATAAATTGTTGAAAGCCAATCTAACGATGAGAATAAAAAAAAAAAAAAAAAGGGCAGTGGAAGCTAATCACAATGAAAGCGGAGAGGTTCCCTTCTCCCCCCCTCAATCATGCCTCACGGGAACACCGGTCATCATTGCTTTAGCCGGCATCATGGCCGTCTATTTTACCAATTTATGAAACAATTTTGTGACATTTCTTCCCCAAAAAAAAGGACTCAGCAAGAAGCTTCAAACATTTTTTGGACAGGCTAAATTAAATTTGGACGATTTAAATTTTACTATTGTGTTTTTATAAGTTAATATATAACTTTTTTTTTTCATAAATTGATTGTTGTGATATCGATTTGATATTATTTTATCTTCTGTAATGAAAATATTCCTAAAATTCAAATAAATTCTAAATCGTCATCATTATCCCAATTAAAATTCTCCTAAAATATCTTGCGCCACTTGACTGAATGGTCCCGTTTAGTACAACGTGAAAAATGAGGGATAAGGATTGGGATTGGAATTAAGAAAAATCATTAAAGAGTATTAAGCAGGAACCAGTTTCAGTACTCATTACTTTGATGAGCACTCTAAGCTCATCAGATCTTGATTATTTATACTACTATCTTATTTGCATGGTCCAAATGTGATTTCTTTTTTATTTTTATTTGTTTAAAATAATTATTTTAATATGTGTAGAATCTAAAATAGAGATAATCTCTTAACTATCATTTTTTTCAAAAAATAATTTTTCTATAAAAATAGTTAATTAAAATTTTTAAATCTAAACCGTTCAAATCACATATAGACGGTCCAGATTTGATGAGTTTAGGGTTTTTATCAAGATAATGAGCACTGAAACTGGTTTTGTATTTAGCATAAGTAATTTCTTATTATATGGGATTAAACCTCATGTAGGTAGGATTAAAAAATACCACTTCCCTCATTTTATTTTCCAATCTTACATAAATAGATTTGCCCAATCTTAAATAACAAGCAATCACTCATTAAATTTTTTTTTGGGTGAAAGTACGGGGCTAAAGCCCTTCTAATTATTTCAGAGCCTTACGTGGGTAAGCAATCCCCACATTATCCCAGTACAAAAATAAGGACAGCTTTTGGGGTGGTTTCTCATAAAATGTCACCACATCCCTCTGCTGAAAAGCTTATATTAGCAAGACAATCAGCACAACAATTGCCCTCTCTATACACATACTGTATCCTAACCTGATAAAAAAAACTCAATTTTTTCTTTACAATTTTTAACAAAGCAGAATTGACATAATACTCATCCTTAATCCTATTTAATATGTTAACAACAGCCAAAGAATCACTCTCCTCAATTAACCATCGACAATCAAGAGTGGCCGCAACCGGCAAACCTGTAATAATGCCCCATAATCATATTAAACATTCTTTTAACAATTAAAATTCTCCTAAAATATCTTGTGCCAATTATTTTATCTTCCGTAATGAAAATATTGCTAAAATTCAAATAAATTCTAAATTGCTATCATTGTCCCAATTAAAATTCTGCTAAAATATATTGTGCCGCTGGAATAAATGGTCCCGTTTAATACGTGATTAAAAATAAGGTACAAGGATTGGGATTAGAATTGAGAAAAAACCATTAAAGAGCATTTAGCATAAGTAATTTCTTGTTATATGGGATTAAATTCCAAGTAGGTGGGATTGGAAAATACTACCACCTTTCTCATAGCATTCCCCAATTCCATATATATGAGTTTGTCCAATCCTAAATAATAAGTAATCACTCATACTAAATTTTTTTTTAATAAAATTTTTTAATCTCAATCTCAATCCTTATCCTTTTTTTAATATTATGTACCAAACGGGAGTAACAGTCTTGGACAAACCCGAGATATCTTTAATGTATTCATTTCTTAACTCTTTACTTTACTCAAACATACTTTTATGACATAATAAAATAAGGAAGAATTACAATGAGGTCCCAAGCAAGAAAAATAATTAAAAATAAGTCCCCGAGGTTGTCATTCTCACTATAGGACTTGTTATTATATATTGTTGGAATTGTTATTGGAACCTTTCGGTGATTATTTCTCTTCTGTGAGACTTGATTGTAATTCTCCCATAAGCAGAGCATGTGGAATAAGGGAGACTGGTGACCGATCATGTGTCCAAACAATTATATATAAAAAAACAAGGATGGCGCTTCATTATATATATAATGACAAGGATTGCTTTCCATCACATCTTATAAATATAATGGTTTTCGTACATGCATGTTCATTAGCAAAAGCTTTTTTTAAAAAAAAAACTACTTTTTAAATTTCAAAAACCAAAATAGAATATCTCGAACTTCAAAATTCCAAATAAGTACTTATGACTAAAATGAAAATCTGCAATATTGCTAAATTATAATAGGGAGAATTACTGTAAGGAATAAATTTAATTATTAAAAAAATTCTAGTAATAACAAGTGACTAACCTAAACCTGTTGTCATTCTCTATTTTAAAATTTGTAATTGTTTACTCTTCACTTATCAATAAACATTAAGGTAATTAAATCCCTTGTTTATGATCTTATTGTAATCCACTATGATATGGCCCTTGTAATGAGTTTAACAACTTTATCAATGTCATTTACAATTTACAAATTCAACATTTGGAAAAATACAAGTGAAAAGGCCTTGTTATAAATCATTTACTACATTACTAATGACATTTATAACATTTCAATATAGACTTTCACCATTTCACCAATATTATTTCCAACACCTCTTTTGCACCATGACCCTCTTATTCGTATAATTTTTTCGGTTGACATTGTAAAAAAGAATTTTTGTAAATAGTGTTGATAAAGTGATGAAATAAAGTGTTATTAAAACTGTTGGTAGTATATTAAATGGTTCAAATCATGATCTTCCAGCATATTTTCAAAATTTTAAAATTATAAAAAAAAAAGAATTTCATATGCATAGAGTTACTACTTATGACAACGCACCCCGCAAGTCACGGGCGACCTCTGGGAAGTATCAAACATGATAGAAGAGGTGGGTCCAACGATCAAAAGTGGGGACCACAGACTAAAATAAGTGATTTTTAAGCTTTCCACATCCACCCACCCAGCGACCGCCCATCCAAATGCCCAAAAAATGAAGGAGACGGATATTTCTGAAAGTGCCACGCGCGCAAACGATTATTATGTACCAAAAAAAAAATTCCATCACATGCTATAGCCCATATCTAAAAAGTAAAATAACAGCCTTTCATCTGGCGGCTTCGGTACATCCAACATTTTCATATGTTTTGATATCTTAATTTTATTTATGATTTTATTTATGACGTATCTAGGAATCATAAATAAAATTAAAATATTAAATATAATTAAAAAAATTGTATTAGAAAAATAATATATGAGTGTTATATGCTATTTTATCCTATATATAATAGTTTATGTAAAGACATGTTTATTATTGGGTTACTATAGTGTTTGGTCATTATAGTTTATATTACTCTTATTTTGATTTTAATATTTATAAATTCAAATAATAGTTTTTTTAGCCTCTCAATAAATAAAGTAGTTTAAAATTTTAATTAAAATATAAGAATTAATGTTTTAGAATGATGGTACTTAAGAACTAAAATTTATAATTTGAAACTAAAAATAATAAAATCAAAATAAAGACCAACTATAACAATGAAACATTATATTATTTTATTATCGTGTACATTGTTATTGTATTACAACATGCTTTAAAACAAGATTTCAGATATGATTTTATAGAATGCAATATAAATATATCTATAAAAATTTTATTTCAATTTATATGAAAGTACTTTTTAACCAAATACCCCTTAATTCCTTAGTCGTTATCCCAACTCAATTATTATTGTAGCTCAATATTATATAATATCATTTACTAAAAAAACATTCCACGCGGGGACCGGAATTGAAAGGACCCCGCGGACAAATAATAATTATATAGATGGATGAAAAAAGATTCCATATGATGGTTTTCGTACACACATTGGAGAATTTATTATTTGGGCTAATATAAATTTTGTTCCATCAACCTTATCCTCATTTTGATTTTAATGTCTTAAGTTTCAAACTATAAGTTTTGGTCCCTCAAATTTCTTTTTATTTAAAATATTAGTTTCTATAATCTAATAAAAATTTAGATAATTTTATTTCTCGAGGAATCTAAACCTATAATTTAAAATTTAAGGGACTAGAATCAAAATAATAACAAATTTAAAAGAACAAATGTTAACTTATCCCTTGTTGTTTTATATAGAGTTGTTGTTACCGCAATTATGTGCGTAATTTTGGGCTAGGCTTCTGTCTTCATTTTTTTTTTGTTGGCCCTCCGCTGCCATCTGCTGCCTTCTTCTTCTTATTTTTTTCATTTTCTTTCTCTTTCAACTCTGCACGAAACCTTGCCACGTTGCTTCTGCTGCCCTCTTTCTCCTTAAACACCTTATCCATGCTCCAAGGACAATATAACAAAATCCCGAAAAGAACATTTAAAGAAATTATTTTTTTGACCAAAAATTGATGTTATTGTTAACTCTTATCAGTTTTCCTCAGACCTCAATCATATTAGCCCCTGTACTCATAATTTATTAATTATGACCAATGTAAAGATGGATTATACAACATATAAGCTGCCGAAAAAAATACAAAATATAAAAAATATTACAACTTTTAGTCTTTAATATAAAAACTAAGCAACTAATTTATAAATATTAAGAAAATTAGTTAATTTAATTTTTTGGTCACAATTAGTTAAGTTAGTTATTTGCAACAAATAAATGTTGTTTGTCCTAAAATATCCTTGTTAATCATATGTATTAGAATGAAAACCCCTTGTCATGTACAATCATAATATGGACAACTTTGGGTTATTTAAAATTATAAAAAGATTAAACTGAATTTGAATCATCCAAGACTTTGGATGGTCTAGATTAAGATAAACATGATACTACCTCTGGTTCTAAACAAAAGAGCTTCTCAAAGATTTAATTTGAAGCTAAATACAAGATACCAATTCACTTTTGTCACCCATATTCATTCATTTTTTTCTAAATAGTTTCTATTATGATTGTACATGTTAATAGGTCTTTATTTTAATGCGTATTATTAACAAGGACTGAAAGTAGTACTCCTTTGATCTTAAATATAAGACCCTTGTACTAATATAAGGGTCTTATATTTAAGACCGAAGGAGTAATATTTTTTACATTTGGTATTTTTTTGGCAACTTAAATATTGAAATAGAACATGAGTATAGGATATTTATAATTGAGAACAACTGATAAGAGTTAACAATAAAATCCTTTTCTTTTCCTTTTGGTTTTTTTTGGGCTTTTGTTATTTTGTCCGTGGAGCATAGTCATGGATGAGGTGTTTACGTTAAAGAGAAAGAGGGAGAAAGAGGGATGAAGAGGCAGCGTGGCAAGGCTTGGCGGAGAGTTGAGAAAGAAAAAAATTTTTTTTTTTAAAAAAAAAGAGGGCAGCCGACAACTGCGAAGAGGGTAAAAAAGGGAGAGAAGCCTAGTCCACATAATTTTATACTTATTATTTTCATAGCCTTATAATTAGTCTAATGAGTGACATAATAATTAAATAAAAAAATTATATTATGCTATATAATAATATTTATATATAAAAATAAAACATCAAATTATTATATAACATGAAAATAAACTTAAGCAGTTCAATTTCACAATGATATTGTGTGCTCTATTTTTCACTCCCATTTGATTTTAGTTTTTCAAACTAAAATTTACTTTTGGGTTTTTCACTTCACATTTTGATAAATTAAAGTATAGATATACATAAGTATAAGTGGCACACATGGGTTATCATGGACTAATTATAAGAGAACAAAAGTTTAGAAAATACTACTTAGGAAATTAATTAAGACGGTAGTTAGTGTGGAACAAATGTATCTTGATTTCTTTAAACCATCCTCTTTAATTATGTGTAATGAAATTACTCCTTGACATATGCGATCAATATGAATATTTTGGGTTTAAAGTTATAAATTTGGGAAGGAACTAGATTGAACTTTTATATTTAGGGTTACTGTGAACCCCCTAATCTAAAGAATGAGTATAGAATATTGGGTTAAGGTGTATTTAACACCCTAAAATATTTGTTTAGGTGTATCTAACACTGTAAAGTATTTTATGGTGTATCCAATACTTTGAAGTATTTTTTTTAGATGCATCCAGTAGAGCTGGTAATACAAGCCAACCCACTAGTTATGGTTTGGCCCATAGTGGGCTCAAGGACCGATTGGCCGGTCCTAAAAGGACTGACTTTTGGCAAGCTAATATTTTACCAACCATGCTTGTCATAGTGGATTGGTGGGTTAGGCCTGCCAACCCGCCACTTTCTTTTTTTAAATTTTTTTTGCCTTTTGTTTCTTTTAATAAAATGTATTCCAATTCTTAAACACTAAAATAAAATATATAAATAGAAATTATCATAAATGAAATATGAAACCCAAAGTTCCAAACATTTCAAAATATTAAGCATATATGATACATCATTCTAAATGATTAAACATACATCCCAAATTAAAACATAACAAATCTAAATCAACAATAACACAAACATGAAGTTACAAATCACTATATGAGCCAACATTCAATGTTGATATAGTTCGAGGAATAATAGAAAGATGTGAAATTATTTGGTTGAGCTTGATAAGTAGAATCACGTTCTTTTTGCTCAACTAACTTTACTACAAATAAAATTCATAATGCCAAGTGAAAGATATATTACATTATGATAATTTTAAATAATGAGAATGAGATAAAGGGAGAAAAAATTTAAAATAAAATAAAATAAAACAGGCTGGCCTGCCATCCGTACGGGTTAGCTTGCTGTGGATTCAGTCTTGACAGTCATAGGCTCAAAATATCCGTTTTAAAACGAGCCTAATTTTTATCAACCCAACCCCTCACTTCTTGGCGGGTTAGACTCAACTTATATTAACATCTTTAGCATCCAACATTGCGAAGTATTTTGTGGTGCATTAGGCACCTTAAAGTATTTTGCTTGGTGCTCCTAGCACCCAAAATTATTTTTTGGTGCATCTAATACCAAGGCAAAAAAAAAAAACCTCAGGGGTGTTGGATGCACCTAAAAAATATTTCGAGGTGCTAGATATGCTTGAAAAAATATTTTAGGGTGTTGAATGCACTTTAACCCTAGGTTACTTAACAAAGTGTACTAATATCTAGGTGGCTAGGCAATGTTTAGGGTTATTGTCATTCACTTGGAGGGTCCTTATTCGCACTAACAAATAATATAGGGATGACGAGTTCAGTCTAATTGGGACTAGGAATGTTAACAGATTCATTCATCAAGGACATGCTCATCTCATCACATCAGACATCACTTACTCCATTGCATTCATTCATTAGTACTTTGAAGTAAACAAGGTTTAATTCAACTAGATAAAAGAAAAATGACAGAAAAATACTTATTAAAATTTAAAAAGACAAATAGGTCATGTTGACTACTCTTATAATGATTTTGACTACACTTATAATGGTTTTTACTTCAAAATTGGTTAAATTCATCTATTTGTCATTTCAAATTCCACAGGTATTTTTCGGTCAAGTTTTCTGGATAAAACCACCCATACACTCCTCAATTGTTAAATTGCTATGGATATTTTATTTATCTAGGAGCTTAGATAATAGGCTCCGTTTAGAGATCAGCTTAGATTAGTTACATTTCTACTTTAGAATTAATTTCACCCCTAAGGCAGCATGGACAGGAGATCAATGAAGTACACATATAGATCTTTCATTCTTGATCAAACATACATAGGCTTTATTCATGGCAAATCGTTTGCCATTTATTTATGCCCGAGACATGCATAGTACAACATAACTGCTGTATTTCGTACAGATATATATTGCTTAGATTTATTTATTATTGTGGGAGGGCATACTTCATATAGAAGCAGCAAGCTTCAAAACTGGTGTTTCTTTATTCCCTTTGATCGGGTATGCACCAGAACAATTTATGTTACATACTCCGTGAGCAGCACCACTGTTTCTTTTGATGAAGATGTAGCCACGTTGTCCCCAAGAGGGTCCCCATGAGTTCTTGACAATCCAATGGTCTTGATCATCACTGGTTGAACCGTATCCTACGATTAATACAGCATGATTGTGTTTACAGGAACCAATGCGTGAGCAATCGTTCCCGTTAAAGATTCCCTGCCAAAGTTAAGAAAACAACTGTTAATTACTTTTCAAATATGTCTTGTTGGATGGTAATGAAAATTTGACTTGCACCCCTGTAAGACTTGAAATGAGGGCTTGCATATAGAGAAACACTAATAGGTTGCTTGAAAACAAAACAACTGAGAGAACTTTCAGATACAGACGTGTGAAACCAATAATTATAGCTATCAATAGTAGCAAATTTCTTTTGTTCCTGCATCAAAATAAAATAACAATAATTAGAGTAAAACTAGAATTAAAAAAGATACATATATTTAAACTAGCCAATTAGTAGACACAAGTTTAGGCAGCAGATAAACACTAACCAGTGTGAAAAGCAAGCACTATCTTTAGCTTTATATGGATAATCCCCTTCTGACGCTATACCACGATTGTTGATGACGTATTGAAATGCATTACTGTACCATCCTCCATCACAGCCTTTGTCATTCTTATCACAAGATATGAGTTGTTGTTCAAAAAGAACTGGAAGCCATTGCTTAACTATTTTATTTATTCCTTCTATGGCTCCAGTTGCAGAGAATGCCCAACAACTACCTGTAAAAATGGATTTGATTTTGCTATCATTCTTTTCTTATGTGCTACTATTAGTTTACAATGAAAAAAATAAGTAAACTTAAACTTACCACATTTGCCTTGGTCTTTGACATAAGTTACAGCTCCTTTGGTCCTCCAATCCCAAGAAGAAGGTGCATTTGGACAGGCTGCATCATTCAATACCATTTTGCTGTTGTGGCTTCCCATTATGAGTTCCTCTATCTCATGTAAGTAGATTTTTCTGAACTCTTCGTAGCTCATATCTGAAAATTTGTTCAACCCTAGACGATACTCATAGGGTGACTTTCTTTTTGCATTTTCCTCTTTGATACTTTGCAAATTTCTTTTGAAAACCTGAAATCTCATCACCTCCTCTTCCAGGGTTTTGTATTCTCGTTCGGTCTCCTCCTTCCACATTTGGAACGGGTGGAAGATTTCTTTTTCAGAATTGAATTTCTCAAGATCTTGGTTCAGAATGGAATAACCACTAGGAACACCGAAAGAGAGACAAATGAGAGAATACCAGAGAAAGAGAAGAAGGAGCAATTTAATAGCAAGTGAACTCATTGTGCACTAGAAGGAGATAGTTATCAAGCGTTTGGATCGTGATTCTTGCATAGCATTGTTTCATATATATATATATATATATATATATATATAGAGTCCCTTAGTCATAGTTGACAATTATTAAATACAATTTGAGTTTAATACAAAGAAATAAAAAACCTAACATCCGTATATTGATTGAACGCGTACAATACATATATAAAATGTTCATATTTATTATATCCAACATCTTATACCTAGCTAGGTTCTCGAGTGTTAGATAAATTACATTTCCAATGTACTCAATCTCTGAATCCAGGGTAGAATGGATATTCCAAGAAATTGGTGCATGACTTTTCAATCACGGTCGCTACAGCGGCGACTTTTTGCTGCCGCTGAAAGTCAATTTTTTGGTAATGGTGGACTCTGAAAAATAATTAATCTTTACTTATGGGATATTAACAATTACGTATTTTTCCACATGCATTATATTTTTACTTTTTAAGATTGTTGTCTACTTCCAAGTCCTAAACCAGCGAACAGTCCACCCATAGGATTATGCTTGAGGATAACATTTGTCGTCAGTTTTTAGGTTTATGGAATTTAGATTCTCTTAATAAATGCTAATTAATTTTCACGATTAGGTGATTCAAGCAACTGCATTCTTGTTCTTGACGAAGAAATCAATGCCAAAAAAAAAAAATTCTAATCATTAAAAGCTTCATCTTTACAGATTTAAGAAATCTGTTAGTATCAGTTGAAAGTAATAAAAATATAAAAAATGTACTTTGCTTTTTCAAATATGCCCTTATTGATAAGAAGACAAGTGTGAGAGAGAAATAGTGAAGAAAAAAAAATGAAAGAGAAGGTATGCGAAAAGTATAATGCAAATAATTAAGAGTATTGGTAAAAATGTATTTAATATTCAGATGACCGCAAATTGTATCTTAAAAAAAAAAAAACTGGGCCAATTAAAAAATTTGGATGTTATAAAAAGAAGTGGAGGGAGTATAAAACTACGAAATTATGATAAGTAATTAACACTTATTGAGAAAAACCCAAATGCCGTTAAACGTAAAACAGGCAAAATTGTTCTACACTTCTACTGTAAAGTAATCCCATGCAGTGGACTGTTCCGTCAGTTTTGGACTTTTAAGTCGACAGCAATCTTAAAGTAAACACATCAAGCATGTGGAAAATACGTAATTCTTAATATCCAATGAGGTAGTTTTTTTTTTGAAGCAACTCCTTTTTTTTTTGGGTGAACTATTTTGGATCCGTAATTATTATATTTAAGATTAAATTGAAAGTCAAACTAACTTTTATATTAAATATTGAAAATACTTTTCCGATCTAAGAAAGTTAGATAAGTTAGTTAATTCTAAGAAATATGAAATATTTTTCATAAAACACCATAATCATTTTTCTTAATATCCTTCCTCCTTCACTTACTTTATTAAGATTGAGAGAGTATCCATAGGGGTAATTTAGAAAAAATCGATAAATATGAGAAATAGATTTTATATTTAGGACCAAATTTAACATAACAATTAGATCCTATATTAAGGACCGGTGGAATAGTATTTTTTTCATTCTTCTTTTATTTGCTCCGGATATAATAATTATGCTATATGCTGTGGACTGATTCCTTGGGTTCGGTGATCGGACTTATGGGGTGACAAACTCAATTATTTTTATATATTTTGGTATCTTTTATATGAGTTTTGTCAGCTTAATTAGTCCCTTTTTGCCTTAATTGATTTATTTTGTTTTATTTTGAATTATTATTTTATAGGGGCAAAATTGTCATGTTTTGATTTAATTATGATTAATTTATTTTAAGGACAATTAATGCTACCTTATCCTTGAATTTTGCTTGCAGGTTCTTGGAAGATTCAAAAATAAAAAATAAATAAAGAAAAAAAAGAAAAAGAAAAAAATTAAATTAAAAGAAAAAAATAATAATAATAAGTTGGGGGCAAAACGTTGCGTTTTGCCCCAACCTAATAATCATCATCTCTAGCGAACGGGGAGAGCGCGCCGAACACACACGAAAAAAAAACAGAGCACGCCGAACGGGAGGGAGAACGAACACACAGAAGCGGGCTGGACCAGGCGCGAGCGAGAGAGTCTTCCATCACCACCATCTTCGTCTTCGCTGAATCCTCCTGGTGGCAGAGAGGAGTGCGACAGCGAGAGGTGTGCACGAGCTGAGGGCGGAAGACGCAGTGAAACAGAAGCGAGCTGAGGGGCGGCGTGAAACATAGCAGACTAGCGACGGCGAATTCTTCCTTTCCACCGAATCACCATTATCACCGTCTTCTCCATGGCAGCCCATAGCAGAACATTGACTGTAGCATTCCTTATGGCAGTCCGTGGCTGAGGTTATGTGATTCTCTAATTCAACAATGATGGCAGGAGCTTGGATCATCAAAGGGGAGTTCTAGTTACTTTAATTTCTTACTCAATAATTGTTTAACAATTCCTAGGTCTTAGGATAGTTTTTCTGATTGTTGGGATAATTGTATTGCTTAATCTGATTATATTTGGGGATTATTGTGACTGAATTATTGCTTAGTATTTGACATTGGGCTGTTTATAGTTTTGATCTCAATTATAATGTTGTGGTTATGACATTTGTATTGATTTTGGAATTAATATATTGTGATTTTCTAAGGTGGCTTAGAATTTTGGATCATATAGTCTCTTACTAGCTTTAATTCTGTTATTTTGGATTTAAGAGTTCTAATTAAGCATTGGTTTTTAGCATCCTTAATCCCATTTTACTATTCTGGTTGCAGTTAGTAAGTTGGGATTTTAGGAAAATATTTTGTGGCAACTCGAGGTGGCTCGGTTGTTGGATCAAAAGCTTAATTATAATTCTTAATTCATTGTTTTTAACTCCCACATCTTTTAGAGTGATGATTGCCTGCGTTGTTGAATTAGAGGATTGATTTTTATCAGTGTTATTTGTGTGTCTCATTTTCATTTCTTTAATCTCCATTCATTTTAATCACTTTTATATAAAAACAAAAAAAAAGTATTTTAATTTCAATTTGATTCGTAGTATTTAATTAATAGCTTTTCAAAATCAAAAATCTCTTTTTATAGTTTAGGTTACTTGCATTCATTTACTAGGGTTTAATTTCGTTTTCGGCTCCTCAAAGTGAAACGACCCGAGTTTTGCACTATATTGCATTAATTCGGTTAATTTTTGGAGTAACCCCAAAGCGACAATTAAGGGAAGTTAAACTTCATGGGGACCGGTTTATTTTATTATCTACTTTCTCTTATCACAATATAAGTCACTTTAATTGAATTTTTTTTTTTTTTGCCAACCACTTTATCTAATTTATCAGAATTAATAGATGATAGTTAACTTATTAAATCTATTTCAAATTAATGTTTTACAATTTTATCCATGTAAATGAGGTTGTGAAGGAAAGAAAAAAAAACATTAATTGCGGGAACAAAATTAACAATCTTTCAAGTGACTTATATTCTGGGCTGGAAGGAAGTATTAATCAAATACATGAAATTAATATCCAACCCGTCACCAAAGGATGCTATGAAGTAGTCCGTCGGTTTGGGACTCTGAGCATTTTATAATTGTTTCCTTACATATTACTTTTTTGTTTTGCCATGAATATTTGTTTGAAAAGGATCTTAATAATTACTATTTCAATTAACTGATTGAGATTTGTTGGGGATTTATTAATTTTTACTGTCATGTGTTCTCTTGTACCAATTTATAAATATGACATTTATATAAGTATTGCTATAATAATAAATGATGTGCGAATATATCGATGTAGTCGAAATAATCCACCCAACATTTTTTTGGTTGATTACTTCACAAAATCCAATAATCGATGATGGACTAGTCCTAAAACCTCAGGATTTATGGATAAATTTAAAGGGAATGTCTATTGTTGATTTAAGAGATGCGTGTAGGAAAATTACAGTACTCATAGGCTATCATTAGGAGCATGACAAAGAGAGGCCATATTATCTCTTATCCTTAATATAAAAGCTAGTTGACTAATTTGAGTAGATTAAGAAAGTTTAAGTATTTGCAATAAATTGATGTTGTCTTTCATAAAAAATCCTTATTAATCAAGTGTATTAGCTATAACTACTATTTGATGAAACTATTAACACGTGCAACTATTACAAAGACTACTTTTGAAAAAATAGATAAATATGAGAGACAAAGTGGATTGGGGTTCTTGTATTAAATATCAGAGGCAGTATAACTCAAAACAGAGTTTCTCCGTAACTTGGTTTGTCATTTTTATTTTTTTGATTTTGATTGATTTCCAACTCACTTTTGGTTTTCCTTAATTAAATTAATTATGGCCCCGATTTTGCATTAAGAAAATTACTCCTCTGGTCCTAAATATAAGACCCTTATACTAGTGTGTATGCGTGTCTTATATTTAGGACCGGAGGAGTATTTCAATGATAGCTTTCATCCGAGCAATACACTGTCTTCCATTTTGAAGATAAAAGTTTGAACCACATAGAAACTTTTATTCATACTTGGGCTTACATAAGTTTTATTTAAAGGAAAATCATTTTCCATTTATTCATGCCCAATCCTTGGCTTTATTTACTACTACTGGTCTTCACATAAAGGATGCAAACTTCAAAGCTTCTTGCTTTCATTGGGAAAGAACCAGAGCAATTTATGTTACATACTCCTTGAGTAGTCCCAGTGTTTCTTTTCACCAAAATGTAACCACATTGTCCCCAAGAAGGTCCCCATGAGTTTTTGACAATCCAATAATCTTGATTTGTACCCGACGAACCATATCCCACGACTAATACAGCATGATTATGATAACATGACGAAATGTTTGCGCAATCATCCCCGCTAAAGATTCCCTGCCCAAAAAAAAAAAAGAAATTAAACAACCACTTGTCAAATATATCACAAGGAATTAAGAGTCATGCAACATACATACATACACACATATATATATAGCTTGTTTAGTTAATGTATGAGTTTGGGTAATTAGTTCGATGCATAGATAATGAAGATCAATATGTATAATAGCTTACACTGTTGTAAGACATAAAATTGGGACTTGCATATATGGAAACACTAATAGGTTGCTTGAAAACATAACAAAAGAGAGAATCTTCTGAGATAGGTGTCTTCCACCAATAGCCATAGCCATCAATAGTAGCAAATGTCATTTGTTCCTGAATTATATAAATAATAAGAAGGAAAAGATGGTTAAACCAGAATGAGATCATACAAGATTTTAATTACCCAATGGACACAAGCAAATAAATCAAAGGAAAGAATAAAAACTAACCAGTGTAGAATTGCATGCGCTATCGCTAGCTGTATAAGGATAATCTCTTTCAGTGGCAATACCCTTATTCATGACATAATCTAATGCCTTAAAGTGCCACCCTCCTTGGCAACCATGGTTATTCGTATCACAAGATATGAGTTGTTGTTCAGAAAGAGACGGAAGATTTTGTGTGACTATTTGAGTTATTCCTTCTATGGCTCCAGTTGCAGAGAATGCCCAACACGAACCTATATATATAGATGAATTTGAGTTACCATTATTATATATACTTTTTACATATAGGTTGTGAAAAAAAAACGTAGTTAATTTAAACTTACCACATGAGCCTTGGTCTTTAACGTAAGTTACAGCTCCAGACAACCTCCAATCCAAGGAAGAAGGTGCATCGGGACAGGATTCACTGTTTGACACCATTTTGCCTTTGTTACTTCCAATTATGGGCTCTTTCATCTCGCGTAAGTAGATTCTGCTAAACTCTTCGTAAGTCATATCTGAAAACGTGTTCAAACCCAAACTATAATCGGTGGATGACTTTCTCTTTGCATTTCTCTCTTTGATATGCTTCAAGTTGTTTTTGAAAATCTCAAATCTCTTTACCTCCTCCTTTAGGGTTTGATATTCTCGTTCAGTCCCCTGCTTCCACTCTTGGAACAGATGGAAGACTTCCTTCTCAGAATTGAATTTGTCAAGATCTTGGTTCAAAATGGAATAATCATTGGAAGCACCAGAAGATAGACAAATGAGAGAATACCAGAGAAAGAGAAGGAGGAGCAACCTAGTGATGAGAGAAGCCATTGTTGACTTAAAGGTGATATTAAGCTTTGGGATTGCTCTTCTTCGATAGCATCATCCCAAATATATAGAGACACAATCCCTTGTCATTGGTAGGTGACATTTGACAAGTTAGTAATAAAATTATTAAATTATTTATATTTTAACACTCCCTATATTAGTGGAACACGAATGTTGAATAAGTTACATTTCCTATGTAATAAATCTGTATTCAGCCACTAGATACTATTAAAAAAGAAAACAAGATACTCTTTTTTCGGATATAGCAGTGTGTTGCATATTTTAATTTTTTTATTTTGAGATAAATTTGTCGATTTCTATTCAAATAAAATAAATACAACTTTCAATTATTTTTATGAATAATATCCTTGAGTAATTTTTTTGAAGGCCATGCATTATCTTCAAATTGTTAAATGAAATTTCTTTTACGTAATACCAAAGGAAATGCATAAGGAATATATTATATGCTGAGTTATATGTCATTAAACAACGTTATCTTTAAGGTATTTGAGTTAATATATATATTTAAATTAGGACTTTTTTCATCAGAAATTCTTCTTTGATGATTAAAAAGAAGATTGTATAATTAGCCTATCTCTATAAAATAACGCGCTGCGTCGTACTTTCCTCATTTTATTATTAGAAATCACAAGTCACTAATCGTTTTTACAGGCAATTATTTGTCATACTTTTTTATCGTATTATAGGATATTTTCATGGCGCAATTATTGCAAGTAATGATAATATTATTCCGTGACTCTAATCAATGAGATTTTCATTTTTCTATACAACTATGGAGAAACTAGATTCACGATGATAGCAATAGGAGTGCTATAAAAAAGGACCATTAGAAACTGGGAATTTAATGAGAATTAATTAAGAATTTGTTAAGAGAATCCAAATGTCATGAAACTTAAAAACCTGAAAACAAACGCGTAAACGTAATAAACTCTTACACTACTCGGTGGACTATTTCGTTGGTTTCGGACTGGGATTTCCTTAGTATATTATTTTAATATAAAATAAATTGAAATCTGTCGAAATTTTAACAGATTGGCTGTGATAATAAACACGTAAACTAGGAGCTTAAAATATTTTGCTGGGAACTAATTCCCTGGACTGAGACTCTGGACATGTTATACTTTTTATACTATCTTGGGCACTTAATATAAGAACTAATTAAGAATTAAATTTAGTCCTAAATATAAGACTTCAATCCACTCTTTCCTCCCAAATCTGTAATTCATTCTCTAAAGTATCTCTATTAATTACATGGGTCAAGGGATTTTTTTAATCCACTTGCTATAAATATCTAACTTAACTAATTTTTTTAATCTACTCAAACTAGTTAAGTAGCTTTTATATATTAAGGGCTAGCAGTATAGCGTGTTGTGTGTATAAAAAGAAATACGAGTGTTTGATTCACCAAAAAAAAGAAGAAGAAGAAATACGTGTGTTTGCTCTAGTTGATTGCATTCAAAAATTTCACTTAAATGACCTTTTGTGAGATGATTCAAAAATCTCGGACGTAGTCTGGGAGTTATTAGGATAGTATGGAATGAAACAATGTGTTCGTGAGTAAAAATATAGTGGAATTGAAATAGTGCAAGGTAGCATCTAGCGTCCTGATGTTATTTCTCAGTAACATTTAATATCATGATATTATTTACGGTGCATCCAACACTTTAATGTTATTTTTTTAATACATCTAGCACCCTCTCATATTCATGGTATATTATGTTGGATGCACCATAAATAAGATTAGGATGTTGGATACAACTCTAAAATAATATTGGAGTGCTGCATGAGTGCTGCATGTTACTTTACCCTACGCAATATGAGGGAGTGACAAGTGGCATTTTAATTCATTATTTGTGACTTTCACTTAGTTGCGTGGAGAGAAAATGAGGGAGGAAAGAAAGGTGAGTTTTTTTTTTTTTCATTTGGATGAAAGATAAAAAAGAAGAGGAGGAAAGCAAAATCAGAGAAAAAATGGAATTTCAGACCTGTACCATTTTCTCTCCAACTTTTCGCTCTGGTTGTGAAGAGAAAATGAAGCAAACACTCATTTTCCTCTTCATGCCCTCCATATTTCATTTTTATATTATATTGTTAACATTTATTAATAATTTTAAATAATGTATTAATTATTTATTTTCTTTTGCTATATCTAATTTCAAAAATTTGTTCACTTTTTATTTTGTTTACTTTGGAAAATAACATTTTTCTCTAAATTATATGGTTTCAAAATGTAGTAACGTGAAAATATATACTGGGATAAGTAAATTAGTTAATTATAATAAATATGACATGTTTTTCTAAAATATTTGTGTATAACATCGAATTATAAATAAGTTTATAAGTTAGGCAAATTAGTTTGATGAAAAATGATAAATAAAACAAAATGAACCGAGATATTATGAACTAACTCATATATTAGGCACTGATGTAGAATATATATAGTTTGTTTTTCACAAGATCAGTAATTTGGCACTGTAGTACGTAGATGGAGCTAGTCCAGGTGCAAAGATTTTTACTACAGTAATAATTCATGACTTCTTATTTAAGATTTATAATGGCCATGAGTTCATAACAACTTGGAATCAGAAGTTGACTGCAGATTTGCTAGTCAGTGCTCTAGTCTCTATAATCTACATGGTGGGAAAGGAAGCCCACGAATTAATAGCACACACCCCATTTGGCCAGTTTTTATTCCTCTCTATCAGGAAGTATCCATTCTTTCCCCAGTCGCCTCCCCATGAATTCTTCACAATCCAATAATCTTTTCCATCTTTTGAACCATATCCAACAATCAAAACCGCGTGGTTTGCAAAAGTTGAACGCTTCTTACAATTCCCTCCATCAAAAATTCCCTGACAACATAAAAATAGTAGTTAGGAGAAATTTCAAAACCATGATCGATATTTGGGTAGTTAAAAAAAAAAATCACGTTGTCAAAGGTTATGCGGTACTTTTCAAAAAGCTTGAATTGTACACACAACTTTTTGGAGACACAAATTAAAGATAGATTTTATATATACTTGAAAACCCCAAAAGATTAATTCAATAAAATAATAAAGCAGGATAATAAAAACGCATTAAAGATTGAATGCCGACTGAGAAAAGACGTACATCCTCATAGAATTGAAGATATGTTGCATCGAACGCCACGGTAATTGGCTGCCTAGCAGTGGCACATAAAAGAGCAGCATCTGATTTAGGTACTTTTGCATGGCTATTAATTTGCACGACTCTGCCTCCATTTTGCTTAACAAGCACATATAAGAAACCTCAAATTAGACACATATAGAAGATATCATTGTTATAGTTTCAGAGAGAGAGAGAGACACGAAGACACAGAGAAAGAAACAAACCTTAGCTTTGCAAACACCATCTCGAGCTTTATAAGGATAATTAGCTTCTTCACTAATGCCACCATTTTTTATGACCCATTCAAAGACACTTTCGGTATATCCACCTGAACAACCTTCGCTTGCAGAGTCACAGTCTACGAGTTCTTGTTCTGAAAGGGAAACAAGTTTTCCTGTGCTTATTGCATTTACTGATTCAATAGCTCCAACGGTTCCAAATGCCCAGCAACTCCCTATGAACCATGAAAATATTAATTCGTTAGTCCACTGAGGTTCCAGACAATTTTGACTAATATGCGCGTACGATGTAAATGACATACTTCAATTAAGACTAATATGCGTGTACTATATACGTATGCGTCAAGTATAAAGATTTTGTTGTGGATATGTTTAATCCTGGTGGGCGCAATGCTTTAATCCTCGCTAAAGAGGGAGGTTAACATATATAGGTCCTCACCTCATGTACTACAAAATTTTTGGGTAAATCACTCACTAGAACGTTGTTTTGTTCTCTAATAATCATTAGTTCTTTGATTAATAAGATGAGTTAATATCATTATTGTTTGCATTGCACCAATTAATTTGAACAGAAGCAACTTACCACATTGCCCTTGGTCTTTAACTGGAGTCACCACTCCTTTCTGTCTCCAATCCACAAAAGCTGGTGGTGCGCAAGATTTCTTCTGCACATGACCGGACCTCGCGGCGGAGGCAGAGTTGTTGGTGGCCGGTGTAGGTAGCTGACGGAGGTACACTTTCCTAAACTCATCAGGACTCAAATCAGCAAACTTGTTGAGTCCCAAACGATACCCAGGTCTCTTGGAATTCGTCTCACTAATATACTTGAGATTCTTTCGGAATATCTGGTATCTGGTTTCAGTTGTTACAGAGTTTCGGTATTTTTTTCCATGCACCTTCATCCATTGTCGGAATAATCCAAATTCTTGTTCTCCCTTTAGAGGGAGAACGGATTCTTCAGTGGGGAATCCTGAAGAGAGAGATATGAGAATGGAACAAAAGATCAAGAGATGAAGGAGCAGCGTTTTAGAAGAAATGGAGAAAGCCATGCTTGTTTTGGAGTTTCAGATACTGAGAGATGAAACTTCAAATAAGCTTGCATGGAAGTGAGACCAGTGAGGAGGTATTTATAGCGTGATTCATGTTAGCTCTGAAGGAAAAAGGCAAAATATAGATAACTTTGTATTTCATGTAAATGTATCTTCCCAGCAACACCATAGAATTTATGTGGGGTTAATAACATTGGTAGTTCTTATAATTTAATCGAATTTTGATATTGATCCGCGTAGGATTCAAATCATTGGTTTTGGTCCTTATAAGTTCGTAAAGATTTGGTCTGAATTCAAAATCACAATAATAATATTAACCCATTTATTTTTTATCGGAATGATTCATATTTTGACCATATATTTTATACTGATAATTTCAGCCCACTGATGCTAAGGGTTGGGAAAAATGAATTTTGCGACGCGAGAATATTGAAGGCTGGACGACATATGGGGCTCTAAATTTGAAGTTTGTTTTGCTTCCTCCCTTCACTATCTTCTTGTTCTTCCCCACTAGCTAAACTCTTATTTTTAGGATTATCGTAGACTCCCGCATATATTTAATACGTATTTCCCCTTATATTTATTCAAGGTATGATCACGGTGATTTTATTTTATAATGCGTCTTGTCTATTAGCCACCTGTTAGTTCTTGTGTTCACTTAAAAGATGCTTAAGAAATTTGAGGAACCTACCCTATGTTTAGATGGGTAGAAAATTAGGGAGAAAATAATACTAGGAGGAAAAACTCTCAAAATTAGTAACTTTTTTGACTATTTTTGAAAATTTCCCTTCCAATTGTTTCATCCTCCTATTTTAGTTTTTGAATAATCATATTCTAGGGCAGACTTTAGCATTATTGATTAACATAATCCATCACATTGACGAGAAGAATAGACTAATGGAATTGTGATAGTCTACAACTCATTATTGTGTTTAGACTATCGTGCGTTGACAGATAAGAATAACTGTGTCGTCCATATAATATCAGTCTTTATTAATATCGCATTTGGTTAGTTGAATCATAAGAAAATGCAATATAGTGATGTTTACATAATTTTATTTGGCATACCATTATGAAAAGGTGATGCATATGTATAAAAGTATTTGATTAGATTACAGAGAACGTGTGGGTAAGTAGAAATAATAAATTAAAAGATAAAATTATCCTGTCTATACACATATATTATGAATTAAAGTTGTATATATTTATATGTATTATATTAAATAATTAAGCAGAAGTGTCTTTTGCATTTGATTACAAGAGGTCTGTATCTCTATTTATATGTCTCAACAATGTAATTTAAGGTAATTAAGCAGCATCACAAAATTAGGATTACATGTAATTCCTCTCGTGGAATCAATCCAAACAGAAATAATCATTTAAAGCCAGTCTAAAGCGTGACTTCCCTTTAAAGCAGTTGTTTGAAAAAATTGTCAATATATATATTGACTTGTTCTCTATTATTCTTTTTATAAGAAACAAATAACCAGGTTATCAAAATTACAGAGTTAGTTAAAATTAAAATACAACTATCATTCACAAAAAAATACAGCTTATCTTTAAAAAGGAAAAAAAAAACTAAAGAAAAGCAACATGAGAGAAAGTGAGTGACCGAAAGAGAATGAACAAATATTCGGTCCCGCTTGGTAGCATGGAAACGGAAATGGAACCCAATTCCATGCTCTGAGCTCGTTTGGTAGAATGGAATTCCATTCTCATATCTGTGAAAACAAAAGGAAATGGCTTCCATGTTGAGATCCCAAGATTTCTAACTCCATGATCCAGTTTACATTTTCAGCCTCTACCTCTCTCCTTCCTGTCACGCCATACCATCTCCCTCTCCCTCATCCTTCAGCTACCGGCGAGATCTCCCGGCGACTTATGCTCACAAATGCGATGATGATTGTGACCGCGACATTTCCATGAATCTCCATCTTCATCTTCTTTGTAGATTCATCTTCACTTTATTCTCCAATTTCGTCTTCTTCCACTTCTTAAATTTTGGGAGGTATTTTAGTATTTACGCATTTTAAATATATATACTAATTAAAAATTAAAATAGATTTTCATACTCACACCAAACATGATTTTAATCACTATTTCGATATTTATTTTCATTTCCATGTCCATCTTCCTATTTGTTTAATTTCTATCAAAATCAATTCCAATGTACCAAAGAGGTTGCAAGTATGATAATTAATATACTGAATCTAATCAATAATTAATGAGGGCAAAATAAAAATGATACTAAGACATTTAAACAGAATATTAATGTCCTTTATAAGCAAAATAGTTAAGACCATGTCTAAAAAAAATTTCTTATATACAAGACACAACAGGAGGGATAATAAACACCAATTAACTTGCACACAAATAAATTACGGCATGAAATTCCTCATAAAGAAAGTAAGCAATAAAAGAAGTCTCTGCCCTGTTTGCTATCATGATTGAAATTATTTATAAATACGTTTAATGTAAGTTGAGATGTACAAAAATCCTCTTACATATTTATCTCGTATTTTGTAAATCATAATTGAAAAATTATTTATAAGTTATTCTAAATGGACCGTATGTCCCCTTCTAGGGGACATACGCCACTACTATTGCTTAATGCATTGCCCCCCAACAAGCAAATGAATAAAGAAAGGAAGACTTCAACTCAAGTGCTCTAAAAATGCCTTTATCAGAGAAGAGGCCTGTGGGGTCCACATGTCGTGTAAAGCGTGTGGATGTGTTTGTGCGGGAAAGTTTTAACATAAGGTCCCCCCGCCTGATATTCTCTTTGATTATATACTCTGGGATATCTTTTGGTAGGAATCTTTTATAATTAATTAACAGGAGTAGAAATATTTTAGGTAAAATAAGGGACAAAATAAATTAAAATTTTATAAATATGATCAGATTAAACCTCTCAACTAGTTTTCATATTAATAACTAAATTTAGTTGTTTTATCTAATTTTTAATCATGTTTCTCTAGATTTTTCTTTTTACTATCAATAACCATAAAGACTTATTTAAAATTAAATAAAATTATAAGGACTAAATAAAAAGAAAAATAACTGCAAGTACTTAATTAAAATCAAGTGAAATTATAAGGTTTTGATCATAACGAAAAAAAGAAGAAAAACCATGAGTAATTTAAAAACAAATGAAATTAATAAATTGCTCCTTCCAACTTCCAATCACATTCACATATATATACTGAATTGAGTTTTAAGAAAATAAAAAGAAAACTAGATGTTTTTCAAACTGTGAAATTCTCTAATTAAACCTGCTGCCTTCTCGTTTGATTTATGAAACTTTTTTCAAATAGGAATTTAAAGTTACAACTGGCCGGTCTCTAGATAGTCTTAATTAAAATATTAATCTAAAAAAACTATTTGAAAAAATAATTTTAAGTTAAAATATATGGGTATGTGGAAGATTAGGTATAAGAAAAACGAAAATGGAGATAGTGTGTTGGGTTGGATAGCATTGAAAATATAGAAAAATTCTTGGCAATTTTGAGAACATTCCAAAGCCAACCAAGTTTGACCAACAAATGAACTCCAACGATATAGAACCCGCAATTATTTTTGGGTTGACTCGTATAGTCAACCCAATTTTATTGGCATCTGAGTTGGATGAGGTGTGTAAGCAATAGGGAGAAACATTCATGGGAAGAAAGCTTATAGAATTCACACCATATCTTACCTCAAAACATTAAAGATTTAAATTTATATTACTTCTACTTCTTAACATATTATCTACTTAACTAATTTGAAAAGATTATGAAAATTAAAAAATTATTCTAAAGTATTTATATTTACTGTTTTTCTCTAAACTAATTTGTCTAACTTATAAACTAATACATAATATAATAATATATAGAAATATTTTAGAAAGATCATATAACATATGCTATAATTAAGTAATCTTATAATTTTCTTAGTTTTTTCAAATTGGTCAACTAAGTTACATGTTAAGGATCAGAAGTAGTATTTAAGTACATAATTTCACTCTATTATATACCTATTATTAAATCTAATTCGTCATATATGAAATTTTTTATATTAACTCAAGTTTTTGGTACATGAACATCCTTATAAGGAAAATGCGTATCCAAAGCGGAAAATTCCATGATAAATTAGTGACAAAAAAGTTTTGTTGCTAATATGATTTTTTAAAAAAAATATTAAATGCCACGTGGCGTCTCTATTAGCCACACGTGTCGCTACCACATCACCTTCATTACCATGTGTCACCACCACCTCACCTCCATGTGTCGTAGCCATAATTTCTTCTCAAAATGACTTCTACCTTACAACTTTACTAGTTTTTTTTTTTTGACCGGATTACAACTTTACTAGTTGAATTGTAATAAACCTGTTGATTTATTATGTAAGATTAAATACTTATAATATTGTTTTACACAAAAAAATTATATATATATGCATATATTATTAAAAATGAAAAATAAACTATATGATAATTTTAATCATAAATAATTTTATGAAAAAATAATTCTTAAATATTTATTTTACTATTTATTTTATAATATTTTATTTTTTAAAAAAGTATTTTTAATGTAATATTAATTTCCAATTACACTAATTTTGAATTTTAAATTGTAAATATTTTTTGATAAATATATTTTAAATTTAATTTTTAATTGACATTTAGAAGATATATAATTTAATATATATCTATTGTATTACATTACATTATATTATCTATATGTGTTTTATATATTTGATGAAAATCATTTATAATTAGTAAAAATATATTTTTATTCAAAAAATAGCTACTATAATAAAATTAAATAATTTTTTATATAAAAAAGTTAAATGATTTGAATAGATTATGATAAATAATATTTTTCTACTTATAAATGTGTCCTATATAATTTATTTTCTCAAACTTCTTTGTGTATATTATTTGTTTTTGGGTTGAAAACCATAATCAATCTATATCATGTGTACTAATTATATCTGATCAAATTTTACTATTTAATGATTGAAATTCAAAATTCACTTCAATATAAGTTTGATTTATAATCATAAATTGAGGTGTTCGTATAAATTTATTTTTAATTTCTATCATATATTACATCTTTCAATGCATTGTACATGCAATAGGATTATTTATTTCTTATATCAATTTGTATGAGAAAGTTATTAATATTCTTATCATATTTGTTTAATTATTATTAATAATAAAGAGGGATTGATTTTAATGAAATATAAACAATCTAGGAAATTATCTTCCTATTCTTAGTATGTATTTAATTATAAGATGAATGATAATGATACCTTCATTAACATCAATTCCACCAATATATCAATTTATTTTACAATTAAAAATATATCTAAAGCATTATACTCTTAATTATGTTATTATATAAATTGTTGTAAGATTATAATCTAAAATAATAAATTTAAAATTAGTGATGGAATTGCACTTAGTGACGGAATTAGTGATAAAAATATTTGTGGCAAATAATTTAGCGATAAAAATTAGCAACGTAATTTTTTCATTGCTAATTCCATCGCTAAAGATTTTATAATTACAATTAGCGATGGAATTAGCAACAAAAATTTTTGACAGAAAAAATTTAGTCACCTGAATTGGCAATGGAATAATCCATCACTAAATTTAGTGACAAAATTTCTGTTGGTAATTTGTTGAAAATTAGTGATGTAATCATTTTTCATCACTAATTTTGTAGATAATAAGCTGTTTGCTCAGTGAATTGCTACCAAAATGTGTTGTTGTTCACTCATTTATTTTGTAGATAATAAATTCAAACATGATCAAAGTTTATGGATGCATTAATTATTTCAGGAAAAACCCACTTAAATTTCTTTTTCAAACCCACAATTGATGGATACATCTGTTTCCAAAACCTCCACTTGCGAAAGTTCGAACTCACACAATGAAGCGAAGGCCACTAACAATGAAGTAATCCCTACATGATCTCATATGTGAGAGGTGGGCGACGACCCTAAAAGGTTCAAAACCACACAGGTTGATTATTTGAGTTGAACAAGGCTGAATACTTCTCCATCACGTCGTTCGCCTTCCTCGTCATCCTCCATCACTGTCGTCAGCCTTCGTCATCTTCATTTTTCTAGGGAGGGAGGGGGCGAGTCATGGGTAAGATGGTAAAAGAATTGAGTTCCATGGAAGTGGAACCCAGTTCCCGGGGGGCTATGGAACCTCGTTCCATCATTTTTGATGGAACTCAATTCCTCAGAGAGTTGCCTTCAGCCATACCAAACAACAAATTTTGGATTCTAGTTGCACTTGCACTTCCCACCTCCCCCAATTCCATGCTACTAAACGGGCATCACTTTTCTTTCCCACCTTCTTCCGCCTCCTCCACCCATGTCTATGGTGGACGTGATACTGCTGTCTAGAGTTTCCTCCATGACTGTGCGTGGTTGAGTTTGTCATCTCTTGATGGTAGGCGGTGGTTGAGCAATGATCTTTTACTAGATGAGTTTCTAGTTCCATTTATGTTTTGTTCTCCAGTATATTTTAATATTTTCCCTGTCATGAATGTGTCTGTATATATGTTGTTGAAACTGAGCAGTAAACTTCATTTGTGCTGTTGAACTAACTTTCATCTATTTGGATTTGGATTATTGTAGTTAAGTATTATAATACGTTAATGCACTATTTCAGTTGAGTTAATCTGTATTGAGTTATTTACTATTTAGCATGTTATTATGAAATAATTATATGAATTTTGCTTGCTCGAAAATTGGTATTGATACATATTTCATTAATTAAAATCATTAAAAGATGAGGATGTGACATATTAATGTCAGGTGCGTTCCATTAATTAGAGCTTAATTAAAAGGAAAGTGTTTTAATCCAATCCTACTTGGCGCGCAAGTTTTCATTTCATTTTATATCATGTGAACTTCTGTTGCCATAATCTATGTTATTAGATGATGCGAACATGTATGGTGCCTTTTCTTATCATCCTTAATCTATGAAACCACAATTGGGCTTTACTGATTTTTAAAAGCAGCGAGCATCTGCGCATGGAAATCTCATAATTTGAGCGGTAACATAAGCTCACCTAGTGATTTTGCTCTAATATATACCATTATCTATTACGAGTGAAAGTGGTTCAATTGATTTTTCTTGCAATTAAATTGTTACATGCATGTTTCTTCCATGTCCGCTCCCACTTTTCCTTTTCTTTGCGACCTCCCATTAGAGAGAGAGAAGATATCAATTATATACTAATAATTACAGACCATGTTGGCTCCTCCCCCCCAAAAAAAAAGGGGGGGTTTTGGTTGGGGGAACCCTCCACATGATATGTAGCTCCTTTTCTGATCCTAAACTTCTAATATGTGTCATTTGTCCATCGAATAGAAGATTGAATTCTACTATGGTGCAGAGGGGCACTTTAGAAATACCAATATACATTTTTTTAAAAAAACTAACTTAACTAATTTAATTAATATTTATAAACAATTTATTTAGGTTCTGTACATTTTCAACAAAACAGAATAATCGTTATCTGTGATTGAAATGAATTGATGTTGAGCCGGCCTGCGTATATACGCGCAGAATACTAATCCCACTAATTGATGTTATTTGTTCCAGTGGAGTCAATGTTCAATGATAGGATCACTAACCGGATGCAACTCTAAATTGACTATAATTATTATAGTTGTGCAAATAAATCTAAATAACATTAACATATTTTACTATAGTTAACAATTCATGACTTTTTATTTAAACTTTATAATGGAGTTGAGTTCATCATAATATAAAACTAAGAGATTGACTATATATTTGCTAGTAGCTAATGCAGAAGCCTATGTAGAAGGGAGGTAAGCCTTGGTATTGATAGAACAAAGTCCATTTGGTGAATCTGTATTCCTCTTCATCAAGAAGTGTCCGTCCATTCCCCAGTTTTCACCCCATGAATTCTTCACAATCCAGTAATCTTTCCCATATTTTGAACCATATCCAACAATCAAAACTGCGCGATTTGTGTAAGTTGAATCCTTTTCGCAATTCCCTCCATCGAAAATTCTGATATAGTTCCTTAAGTTTTCTGCTCGTGTGATGGTCCACAATAAGTACAATTCATTGGGGTTACAATTTTAGTATTTAGAAACTAGACTGCCCCTCAATACGGCGACTAGCCCTAATTCATTTTGTAGATCAAAGGGCATAGAGTACGTACAGAGCTTTTGTTAATAATAAAAAAAACTCTTTATTTCAAAGGCAAATCATTTGCCATTTCCTTACACCAAACACATACATTAAAATTGTACAAGACTTGCAAACGTCCAACATTTGATCCTTCGCTTTATTTATAATGCCTTATTACGTGAGTTACAGCTCCTTAAGAAGGGGGTACATCTGTCTCATGCAAGTAAGTTTTGCTGAACTCTTCATAACTCATCTGAAAATTGGTTCAAACCCAACTTGCAGTCATCGGGTGACTCTCTTTTTGCATTTTTCTCCTTGATATACTTCAAATTACTTTTGAAAACCCCAAACTTATGTGACTCCTCTTCTTGGGTTTGATATTCTCGTTTCATCTCCTTCTTCCACATTTGAAATAGACGGGAGACTTCTTCTTCAGAAGTAAACTTGTCCAGATCTAGATTCAAAATGGAATACTCATTAGGCTCATCATCAGTCACACTAGCTCTTGAGGACCCTGGCAACCAAAAGGACAAATGGACCTGAGAGTGAGAGAAATTGAAGGATACCAAGGCGAAAGAAATGAGGAAGACCACCAACTCACTTTTTTTTTTTAAGAAAAGAAAAGTTTTTTAATATATCTAAAAAAAATTCAAGTACAGAACAAGTCTTAAAGTTCAACAACACATATGCTATTCATCGAAGCTTCTTACAACTGAAGCTCAAAAATATATATGGCCAGAAGTAGGCGTAAACGACAGCCATATAACAAGATAAAAGAAGATTTTAAAGATGAAAAAAGATGAAAAATTTCTAATTCAAATCCTCAAAACTATTATCCACTAAAACCGCAGCCAATTAGATTTTCCCTCGAGATATATCAACGACAGATACTTTAGTCCCATTCAGTACTCACTATTTGAGAAAATAAATATATAAATTGAAAGAAAAACAAGCTGATGCAAAGAAGATGAGCAAAAACCTGCGGGACTATTTCCTTTTCCGGCGTTAAAACTCATGGCGATTGAATCAGTGACCACAGCTAGAAACCAAAACCCACTAACCCAATCAAATTTCTACCATCAGAAAAACCAAAGCCAGGAAGCAGTGACCCGAATGGATGGAATTGAAGATGGATTTCACCAGAAGCCGAGAAAAATCGTACGGATTAGTTGAGAATTATCGAAAGGAGGAATTTGGGAGGAGAACGATGGAAGCAGAGGGAGTTTGGGGCAGCGACTGCGATGTTGTGAGCTCTGTCGCTCCGAGTCTCTGACGCGACGGAGGGAGGGGCAGAGGGAGGCCCTGCGCTGTGACAGCGTCCTCCGGAGGAGACGACAGTCGCCGATTGAGTCCACGAGATCGATGTCAAGCGTCTGGATTGGGTTCTTGCTTAGCATTGTTCCATATATATATAGAGGGGGGGGGGGAGAGGGAGAGAGAGAGAGCCACAATTCCGTTATCATGCATGATGCATGGTTAACATTATTGGGATGCTTGCCTCTCATGCAATGAAAATAAAAATAAATAAAAATATTTTAATATTTCTTGCTTTTTATCTTAATTATGCCTCCTCATATTTTCAAATCATGTACTTAGATCCATGCCGTTATCTTGGTTACCCAATTAATTAATCAAAAAATTTGGTAACCAATTACTCTATAACAATATTTCTTAATTAAAATTTATATCGTAATAAGTTTAATTTACTAATATACCCTCCATCATTCTAAATCTTTAATTTTGGCTAAAATTATTTTGAAAATTTTAAGATTTTTATTTTTTATTTGATTTTATTTTTCTTTTTGAAAATAATTATTGATTTATTTTTTTGGCCATCATATCTATTATTATTTCTAGGAAAATTATTTTGGCCATCATATTTTTTTCAATTTTTAATTTGGTATCTATACGTTTTATTTCTCTTGATTAAATTTTTTAATCTTATTTTGTTACTTTGTTAATGTAGTTGCCGTTTAGCGTTAGAATAGGAGCTAACAGCACCAACACAATAAAGTTATAAAAATAATACTACTATAGCGCAACGTTATAGAATTTACTTAAAAGATAAAAAAAGTGCAGATATCAAAATAAAAATTCAAAGAAAGTATTAGTATTTATAAAACGATTTTTCTTTATTTTATTACATTAAAACAGACATTCAAGTAATTTGATTTAAATTTAATTTTAAAATATATAAAAAATCTCAAAATTAAAATAAAATAAGAAAAAAATTTCAAAAAAATAGTTCTAAAATTTCAAAATCTTAAATTAGAAATGATTATAAAAATTTGTTGTCATTTGCTTTTTAAATGTTGTCAATTATTATTAAAATATACTACTTCTGATCTTTAATATAATATCCAGTTGATTAATTTGAGGGGATTACGAAAATTATGTAAGTTAATTATTTGTAATAAATAGATATTTTATTTGCTAAAATACCCTCGCTAATCATGTGTATTAGCTAAAACTTTATTTATATGAAATTTTTAATATACACAACTACTACAAGAATTACTTTTAAAAAAATTAAATAAATATAAGAGATAGAATGGATTAGAACTTATATTTAGGATCAAATTAAATATACACTAGTATATTAAAGACAGAAAATAATAGTAAACAAGAATGATTTAGAATTTAAAATTAAAAGATTATTTGTGAGTAGTGATTGAGAGAGGATAAAATGACTGATGTGTTCTGGCCAGATAGGCTCTATCCACACGAAATAGGAGGGAGATGGGCCAATCACAATGTGAACACACACACATATATGATGACCTCGATCCCTTAAATCATAAAGAAATAAAAATAACATCTATCAGATTAATTCATGCAAATTCTCAATGATTTAATCAAATAATCAGAGAAATATAAAGCTTTCTGGCAAAAAATCAAAATAA